>NW_027279038.1:0-230000 GCF_046629955.1 Centroberyx affinis | reverse complement strand
TAGCAATTCCACAAAGCGTCATTTTTTTTGTCAGTCTCAGATAGGGCTGGGCAATATATCGATATTATATCGATATCGTGATATGAGACTAGATATCGTCTTAGATTTTGGATATCATAATATCGTGATATGGCATAAGTGTTGTCTTTTCCTGGTTTTAAATGCTGCATTACAGTAAAGTGATGTCATTTTCTGAACTTACCAGATTGTTCTACCTGTTCTATTATTTGCCTTTACCCACTTAGTCATTATATCCACATTACTGACGATTATTTATCAAAAATCTCATTGTGTAAATATTTTGTGAAAGCACCAATAGTCATCCCTACAATATTGTCGTAATATCGATATTGAGGTATTTGGTCTAAAATATTGTGATATTTGATTTTGTCCATATCGCCCAGCCCTACTTACAACTGAACATTTAGCCCACTTCGTAGAAAATACCGAGATATATATTGTGTATCGTCATTCAGCCTAAAAATACAGAGATATGATTTTTGGTCCATATCGCCCAGCCCTAGTCTCAGAGCTCATTCGTGGTCTGCGGACACATCAAACAAAAAAAACGATGTCTGAAACTCTCTTCTAGTAAATACTTCCAATTTTTTATTTGGTTGCACGTATTTTCAGATTTTTGACTCGGCTAAAATATAAATCTGCAATGTTTTAGTAATTCCATGAAGTGTCACTTTTTGAATTGACTGCCATGGCGAAATAAGAATACGGTAGATCCCATAACCCAGAACATTGTGATTCAAGAGCCCAAGCGATTCTGTCTTTGTGTCCCTCCCTGGATGCCCTCCAGTCATGTCTAAGTCTCCAGCACGTAATGCAACGCACATCTGTCATTACAGCTCAATTTATCACTGAACAGACATCACCTAGACTGACAGTGTTCATAATAACTGCACTGATCGAACTGTAATGGCTCCCCTCATCATCTACACTCTTGCACAGACACACAGACACACACACACACTCACATTCACACACAAATACTTTGATTACTCATAGCACTGATAATGATAACGGAGAGCCAGGTAGGCTGAATTCATCTTCAGCTTTTTCATAAAGGCCTATTAGTGGATGATTAAAGGATCTTTGCTCATAGGGCTTCAGCTCAGAAAATGATTTGCCAGCCATGAAGCAGGTGAATTACACTGGATAAGAAAGCCAATGCTGTCTGCCATCATTTACCTGAATGAGAATCAGGCTGTTAGTGTATTAACCTCATCTTACTGTAAGATCTTACCACTGTTACATCAATGGCACAGAGAGGGAGATAAAATAGCACGATACATGCACTCTTCCCTAAGAAATAAAACCTATAATTCAATCGCAACATTAAATCCTAACCCTAAAAGCTGCGACTACAACCTAATAAGAGAGAAGAGGTGCAGTCACCTATTTTTGGAGTAACACAAAAGAAATGAACAAGTGATACGACAAATTACTGCTCTAAGTAATGTTATTGCATTTATTACTTTTTGAGTAACAAGCCATATGCCGCTTCCTGTAATAGCCATCATTACTTTGTAATTACAGATTCCATCGAATTAACTTTCAGGGCAAAAAACAAACAGAATAACAGGAACGATCCACAAAGTTATAATTATCTGCCTTTACACTCCAGGCATGCTTGCACATGGCCAATGTATAACTGTCATGACGTCTCCCTGGATTGTCTCAGCAACAACCTGTTTGGTTTCCCTAATCTACTCCCCGCCTCGGCCACACAGGCGTTGGCTTTACTTTAGGATACATACAGTAGCTGAGGCATCGTTACGGTTCAGTCTGCGAATGCTCAGCCTGACCACTGAATGAATGAAGAGAAAGAAAGAAAGAAAGAAAGAAAGAAAGAAAGAAAGAAGAAAGAATGGAAAGAATGGAAAGAAAAGAAAGATTGCATCTTGCTGCAAGGGAGCCTCCTTCACAAATAACTTTGTTTGCATTCCAGCGTGGAAAACAAGTGTACTCTGAAAATACACATATTGAGATTGGCCTAAAATCCCTTTCTTTTTAATATTTGATGCCTTGTTAGAGTGACATTGGTAAGGTGTTTGTCTCTGTTGATCTCTGGCACACCGGGCCTTGTGGGAGTGAACTAGAGAGAGATCTTGGCCGCAGACATTTTCCTGAAGCCCCCAGAACAAAACAGGCAAGTCTTGACAGTCTGTCCGCCACCGAGTCGTCACACAATCAGTTGCAGGAAACCAATCCCTAAATAGCAGTGATTCATCTCTTCATCACACACAATGCCAGTACACAGCACACAAAGAAGCTCTCTCTTCCTCTCTCTCTCTCTCTGTCTTACCCTATCTGCCTCAGCCCCCTTCCCCCAGTGTGGTCTCTCATGCTGCTTAAAAATAAGTGCTTCTCCCAGCTTTCTTTGCCCTGTGATTTACTGGCAGTGTTTAACTGCAGGGCAGCATCTTTTATCGTTACATGATCTGGGGCTGAAAGCTGACAAAATGGAATCTGTGTGTGAGTACCTTTGTATGTGTGTGTGTGTGTGTGTGTGTGTGTGTGTGTATTCAGGGCAAAGAAGGGAACGGGTGGAGGAATAAAGAACTTGTGTGAGAAACGTTTGTCTAAGTGCAATTCAAATCCTCCCAGCTTTCTCAAAAGTGATGTGTGTGTATGTGTGTGTGTGTAAGAGAGAGAGCGAGTGTGCGTGTGTGTGTGTGTGTGTGTGTGTGTCATTCCACTAAATGGTTTCTTCCTTGACTTGATGGAGCAAGTCCCATCTCAAGGGAATGGGTTACACCACACACAAAGCAAAGCGCTTTGAAACTGGCGAAAAGCTTGGAACATTAGTGCAATCCATTTATGAGAGAGAGAAGACGTTCGAAACACCACGCTCTATTGTGTGCATGCATGTGTGTGTGTGTGTGTAAATGCGTGCGTGTAAGTGCCTATCTGTCTCTGTGTACACGTGTTTCTGTGTCGTCATGATAATTCTTCTCTCTTTATGGCCGAGAGCCCATTTCTGTATTAGTCAATCCACTTCCTTTCTTGCTATATCCTTCGCAAGATAAACTCCACCACACATAACTGAGAAATGCACACTACCTGGCCTGGCTGCTGGCCGTCCATGGCTGCGTTTAGAGCAGTAATATCAGCACAGTAAGTGTCCAGATCGTCACCAGTGTGCGATCAGGCCTACGCCACTCAGGTTCAGTGCATCGTTCCAGCCTTGATGATCCATCAAGATGACGTGTGAAGGTCAGAGTAGCCGTCACCAACACAGCTGTCACACCTCTTCCCAGCACCCCCCTGGCTAACTGGCCTTCCAAAACACTCAGCGGCCCCTTACACAACACAGGGCCAACTGGGGAGCGCGGGGGGCCAAGGCCGACCGAACATGTCTATAACGCGGGCTGCTGGACCCGTATCATGACACCGCTCCCCCTCCTGACAAACAATCTCCAGATGTGGCTACGAGTCGCATCAGTGTTGTTTTGGGGAAATTACATCGCAGCAGTGACAAGGAAGCTGTTGGCCAACCTTGACGTACCCCACAATCAAAGACATATTTTTCCTCTAATCAACATTGTTTGTGACATCAATTAGTATTGGCTTTTTCAAAATTGAATTTACTACACAGTGTAGCCACAATTCTAAATGACTGCCAGGTCTATTGTACAAGAGGAAAAGGCTACAGTGTGGAGAGCAGATGTGAATCCCGTTTGGTTTCTATGCTTCTGTGTCTGGAGCTTCTATTAAATGGATCTGCTGTCTCCTCGATCAGGGAGTCAATAAAGGGCCAGTCCTGTCAAACCCTCCGGGGTAAGTGTGTGTGTACATGTGTGTGCATGTGCATGTGTGTGCATGTGCATGTGTGTGCATGTGCGTGTGTGTGCGTGTGTGTGTGTGTGTGTGTGTGTGTGTGTGTGTGTGTGTGTGTGTGTGTGTGCGTGTTCTGGACAGAATTTGAAGTACTCTGACAGGTGAGTGATTGAGTGCTTTCATTTCCCTCCAGCGACAACAAGACATGCACACTCTCTCTCTCTCTCTCTCTCACACACGCACACACACACACACACACACACACACACACACACACACACACACACACAGAGTGGAGGATGGAGAGAGAGAGAGCTGTTGTTTCCTAAAGGATGCTGCTCCTGCCTGCATGCTTAAATTAGCTCTAAATGTTTGGATTACACGCGGGAGCTCTCACAGAGGATTTAGCAGCCATAGCCTAGAGGCCAAGGGATGTGTGGATGTTTCCATCTCCATGCAAACGCATACACACCAACACACACACATACCCCTCCCCCAACTCATAGTCTCCTTATACAGATAACAAACAAATGTGCAGACAGCGATGTGCACATGCACGCAACCACGTCCTCGCACACATACACATATTAAGCAAATATCACAGATCATATTCTGTCAACCCTTGACAAAATCATGAAAGTCGCATCCATCGAACTCAGAGAACAGACGGAAAGATGTTAACTATTTCAAAGCAAGCTAGACGCCCCTATTCCCCCACAGTCACGAAAACAAAATTGCCACACACAGCTCCAACTTGTCTAAACAGAAACAACACCCACCATTTCATCAGGTTTCTGCGATGGGGACACAATGTTTTCACATGGCACTTTTTAAGAGTGCAGTCTTGGCCTCCGTTGGTGGGGGGAGGATAGGATATACTACCAGACGTTCCCCGCTCCATGGAGAGAGGGCGAGAGAGGAGGAGGAAAAGAGAGGGGGAATGAGGGAGGTCAACGCCCCCAGCCTCAGATAAAGGCCTCTCCCTCCCTCTGCCTCGGCTTTCCAAGCCCCTGCCAGGATCGAGAGGCGTCTCACGTTACAGCTGTCTCTCAGTGTCATCGTTCAGAAAGAGAGAGCGCGCGAGTGAGGGGGGGAGAGAGAGAGAGAGAGAGAGGGAGAGAGAGAGGGAGAGAGAGAGGGAGGGAGAGAGATAGGGAAAGCGGGACAATGCCACAGCACCGGGCAGACTGAGCGGGCTAGGCTTTCATGGCTGGATAGGAGAAAAACAACAACAGCAGGTTCAATTGCATGAGAAGCCCTCACTGTGGTTCAGTTACCTGGTGCATTAGGGCTTTAGTAAGTAATGTAAATGAAACGTAAATATTCACTACAGTGTGGAAGTATTTTGGAACCACTGAAATGTGCCTTGACCTTTTCATGGCAAATTATTTCTAAATGTGGTGTGAATAGAGCTAGACAGGGCATTTTCTCTGTAGCACCTCACTCCGGTGTAAAGCTGACGATACGGTCTGACAGGTTCCTAAAAAGAAAAGGCAAATTTATTTTTCCATTCTCTTGTTTTGTGTGGAGTGAGAACAGACTAAGACAAACACACCTGACATCTGCTCAAAGGAAAAGATGATAATGACTGCACTTAGTACAACAGTAAGTCAATGTGCTATAGTGCCTCTGTGGATTAGACATACTTGATTCCCTTCTCCATACATGAGAAGAGTGTCCTTTTTTTAAACTTTAAAATGCTAAAAACAGCAGCTTGTCTCAGGTCCAATAATGACTAATCCAACGATTGCTCCCACTTCACCCTGCTCTGCTAACAAGGCAACATGTAGCTAAGTACTGAGTTCAATTCAGGATGTGTTTCTCTTCTACAACTCTTTCTGGAGAGAAATAAAAGATGCCTGCAATAACCAAATAAAAATTCCATGAAGGATCAGGTGCTGTATATGCAGATTTTTATTCAAAACTGAAGCACTTTAGCAGCCTTACACAGTGAGAGGTGATTGTAGCAGCATGGTTTACATAAAACATGCCTCTGAACAAATATACATATGGCTATTCCATAGCTCAAAACTGTTTTCCTATTTGTTTTTCTCTATCCTTGTCATTTCTCATGGTGTTCCGTAGGAGTTAAATATTTAAAATTCTGGCTTAGCTGGGAGCAAGCTTTGCCAGCACAGCTAAAATAAAAAGCCTTTGTGGCAGCAGTGACCAGATTTTAAATGCTGAAGAAGATCAATAAATGGGGGCTGTCGAGGCGCAATCTCATGCATTTGTGCGAATGTGTGTGTGTGTGTGTGTGTGTCCTGTCCCTGCCTGTGTGCAAACGCATGTGTTCTGACAGCAAGTGTGTGTGTGTGTATATGTGTATGTGTGTGTGTATACGTGCGTCTTAACAGCCACCAAGGCTCTCAGCTCCTCTGCCTGGCTGCTACAAGCTTTTCTATAGTATCATCAAGAATCCCATTGACCCAGGTGGCACACCAATAGAGAAACCAATATCATTCCCATTCCCACATCCAAAACCTTGTTCCCATTTCCTTTCCCATCCCAGTATCCTTTCCCATTTGAGCATTTCCAGCATGGGCGAATTCCAGCAAAAGTGTAAATGCAGGCCCCCTGCTAACGGATTGAGAATGTCAAGGTGTGATAAACACCAAACCAAATAGTGGGATTTTCAGACTTCATTTCCATTATCATTGGCTCCATTATCACATTCCTGCCAAACCAAAATGATCATCATCTAGGCAAGAGAGAGGGGGAGGGCTTACAATGACAAAAACACATAGACGTTTGGTTTCTTAGAAAAACAAAATCCCTTTCCATCAGGTTTATACTGCCCCAGCCCAACATAGTCCATCTAAGACACACTGAATGTCTCGATGTTTCGTGATGCCATATGATGCTAATGCAATTTCTTTTCAAGGGAGAAATGCACACTTGTTTTTGCCATGTTTGTTCTGCTCCCTGACTCAGTTTTGTAAAGACCACATTAAATGGATGCTTTCAGCTCACATCAGGTGATGGTCTTCTTTGCTTTATCTGTACTGCATGAATATGTGATTGAGAGAAACAGTGAACTGTGAGGACTTTTAAGCATCTGTACTGTGGTTCTGCCAAACAAGTAATGCATCTGTATTTTCACCTTCTCGCTAATGTACAAAACAAAAACAGCCCTGAAGTGGAAAAAATCATCAAGACCTTTTGAGACTTCATTAAAGAAACTAGCCTAGACTTTCCAAACAAGGCATCTCTTTGGAGGGGAAAATCAACCTTTTCACCTTGCTGGTGGAAAAACAGGCATCCCAACGAGACAGCCCATGCACAAACAACCTTGACTTTCATCAAGGAAATTCTCACATTGAATGATAAATAGAGGCCCAGGGGACGAACAGCAAAGAAGCAGCTTATCGCCTTCCCCTCCCAAATTTGGCCGCTCTGTCTTCTGTGTCTCCTGAAAGTCAACATGGGGTGACCCAGTTGCACTTTACACTGCTTGTTGTCTGGTAGTTAATCCACCATACGTAATCCAGACAAAAAAAAATAAAATGTGGCTGTTTTTCTTTCAATTATACAGTTGAGACTTGCACATCCTTTTGCTGAAAAATCAAGTGACCAATGTCATTAGCCCTATCCTGAGACAAAACATAGATGAATTTCTCATTATACGCATACAGACACACGCAGACAACGCTTGTCAAAGACAACCACAATATTTGAAAAGGCTCACATGTAATATGGCTGTGGCTGTGCATGCACTTTAGACAATTATTTGTGTACCCTGATGATTATCAGGACATCCAGTGGACATGCGGTGTGACCAAAATAGCAAGGTAAAGTAAGGTTAGGTAGATCATCTGAGAGCTAACCAACTTTCCAACTGAGAGGACATTAACCTGCGAGGCCATGTAAACAAATATCAATGAGTGCGTTGCCTGCATTGGGCAGCAGCACAACACAAAACAGTGGGCCAAGGCGTGGATACACAGCAGCACCAATTTGATCACCAACAATAAGAGGCATTATCAATCTAATGCCTAGAAGCTTTTAGGGCTTTTGCTAAAATGCTGCTGCTTCTCAAAGGGCCATTAGCCCTTATAGGATTAATGTCTACTTCAAAAACATCTGTTAAAGTCCTTATGTCTTGGTACATTATTTCATTTGTCGTTATTGTTGGCTGTGTGTGTACACGCACATTCATATGTAAATGAGTGAAGGATGGAGAGGGATAAGGAAATATAAGCAGGACCCTGTCTAACTATTAGCTCTTGGATCGCTCTGTTAACACAGAGCAGACCTCTACTTCCTCTGTAAATTTCACAGTTCTGTGTCATGCAGAGATTTGTCAGGGCTCCCAGATGGTCATTATTATCAATAGATTGTTTATAGGTCTAATTAATCTCTGTCAAATTATGAAAAAGCGAAATCCAAGCCACTAAATATTTAGGCTGGCAGACATTGAGAGATTGAGTCATAAATGCTTTATATAGGCTATGTAAATGTATCTTACCGGTAAGAGACGAGACATTGTCCATTTAGGAAACATGCAACATGGAGTCCTAATAAAGCTGCCACTTTCCATGTAGTTTTCTGCATACGGGCCTAAAACATGCAGCTTTTATATTATGATACATCCTGTCTCTTAGAATATCTTCAGCCCAAGATAAATTCACACAATCAGCGATAATCAGCGACAAACTGTGACTATCCAGTACATCAATCTCACTTTACCTCATTTCAGAAGTACAAAAAGCAATGGGCTTCCTCCAAAATTGATAGCTCCCATTTCAATAGTAAAGGATTACAGAGAATACAGCCTTGTGTGCACATGGGATTGTCTTCTCAAAAGCTGTCCAAGTTCTGACAGATTCAGCACCCCCAGACACAGAGCTCGTGAACCTAATTTCACCTAATCAGCTTAGTCAATAGCAACCGTTTGCTGTGACTTTGGTAGACATGCAAATAGGGCTTAACTATGTCTATCCTTAATTCCTGAATGTTCAAGTCAAGCGGAAGTCCTTCTTTATCTCTTCAAAAACAACATTTCCAATTTGAGAGAGAGAGAGAGAGAGAGAGAGAGAGAATGAAATGAATGAAACTCCAACCCCGGAGTTGATTTTCTTTTTTCTCTTGGCCTGGCAAGGAGAGACATCTCTGATTTGAGTGTGCTTGAGGTAGCACAGTGTGCTTTCATTTCAAACCAACATCGCAAACAAACTCTGACAGATTTGTTCCCCCTTTCTCCCCTTTTGCTCTCGCTCTCTCACTCAAATTATGGGGAAACACACTACACAAGTATATTAGTGCTTCTCATTGGGCTGTGTGTTCAGCTGCAGCACTTGCACACAAAAACGCACACACACATTCACACAAATACGTGCAAAATGAAGCTAACAATAGACATTTGTAATAGTGGTGGAAAACTGGGAGAAACTGTTCCGTTTCAATTCACTGATACCACTAATGGCTTCTTAGCAGCTCCATGAAATCAAGCAGCTGTCATGTCGATGCATCAGCAGTGAGAGGAGGGAGAGTCATCCCCATAAGGACAGAGGCACCGCGCCTTCATGTTTGGCTAAACATCTGCTCCTCTGCACTTCAGCTTTGCAGCAATAAATGGGCAAACAAAAGAGGTGGGAGGTGAAATGATTAGATTTTCCATCTCAAAGCATTTGTATGGTTTGTTTTCTTTCCCCTCTTTTCTTAAAGTGCTTACTGGACATGAGGCAGAAGTGAGATCAAGTTTAAATTCGGAGGACAGGACAAATGGATGGGCTAAGGTAACGCAGTTTTCAGGACGCTGATAGAAATTGAATAAGGTCGGTCACCATATTCCAGTCACTAGACAGTTGTTTTGGCAAAATTGTCTATCTCATCTCTAAACTGTTGCAAAGCATTTGAGTATTACAACTCAGTCAGGGCTAAAGCAAACATCGTGTGTGTGTGTGTGTGTGTGTGTGTGTGTGTGTGTGTGTGTATGTGTGTGTGTGTGTGTGTGTGTGTGCGTGCACGTGAGAGAGAGATGCACGTGTGACTGTGCGTGTCTTAAGCTTGTCAAACAGGCAAATCAATAAGTCATACTTTGGTTCAACTTCGTGTAAGTGATCAGCACACTAAATAAACATGAGGGTTTTCTGGAACACGCTGTTGTTTTGAAATTATTATTATTATTATTTTAAATAACGGCAAGATGCGATAAAAAAGTTCTGTTATAATGACATCCAATTTCTATGTTTCAGTTTGGCTGTACTTCCTTTAATCTCAATCTTGGTAATTAGCATTCTTCCTTCCTCCCTTCCTTCCTTCTTTCCTTAATTCCTTCCCCCATCCATTCATTCATTCATGTTCAGTTGCACATATGTACGTTAAGCAGCACTGATTAAGCACACTGAAATCAAATTCAACATTTACTAAATAGCCTACCATCTATTTCATTAAAATTGTCTCTTTACAAAATAGAAATGCCATTTCCACCTGTCTCTCCAAAAAGCATAATCCTGTCATATACCACTACGTCACTTTATATTTGCTTTTCAAAGCAAATGTCTTGGTCACTGTAACAGCGAAGCCCCTTATCCCTCCCCTTCACGGTGTTAAATATGTTTCAACTCATCGCTGACAATCGTTAAACCGACAAAAATGTCTCCCTAAAAAAAAACTTCACAACACGCCAGCCTCCGTGATAGCAACATTTCCCCCCTTTACAAGTCTAAAACTTTCTCAGTGTGGGAAAAAAAAAAAAAAAAAAAAAACATGGATCCTATTCCTTCAAGTATGAGTGAGAGAGAGATAGCTAGAGGTGCTTGGGGGACGAATTTAAATCAACCAAGATGGCGAGAGGCTTGTTGTTTTGGAAGGGGCAGAAAAAATGGAGGATATTGTAATATACACAAAGGGATAAATTTCAACAACTCGGCCAGGCGGCTGCCTAGCCTGCCTGCATGCCTCTCCGTTTGAGGAAGCGACCGCGATAGTAGCTCTGGCTGGCTGGCCAATATTAGCAACACGAAGCTCAAACTCGGACCAGCTGTGGGGAAAAGAAATGAATATTATACGTCCAACTTAATCCGAGTCGAAGGGGATATTTATGTATTTGTCGCTAATTGTTTTATTTTCGCGTTGAGGGACTATTAAACTGGATGGATTTAACGGACAGCGAGGACCAACGGCAGTCCAGTGCCTCCTAGTTACCCCCCTTACGTTGACGATTACAACATCAACACAAATATGCACCCTAAACGAACAACTGTATATATATCCGCGGTACATAAAAGCAAAAAACAATACCCTAGAGCCTACAAAAGTTTAATTTCTGAATGATAAAACAAGTTGTTGTTATCAAAGACAACAGCTTAAGTCAACGGCGCAAGAGGGAGAGAGAGAGAGAGAGAGAGGGACACAAAGACGATTTCCACTATCAGGTCACCTCTCTGAAGAGGAAAAAACACTTCGTTTTATATTAAGAAAAAAACTTTATGGATTTGACCGAATCTACCGCCGACGACTGCCGGATAGCGATTGAATGAATTACATCGTCACGTTATAACAAGTTACTACCAATATCCAGTTGGCACAAGCAGAAAAGCAAAGAAACTAGAAATCAAGCCAGCTACACTGCTCATCGCTTGTTCTGTGGATGAAAAAACACCGAGCGTAGCTGTGAAATAAAACACTTACCTTTTTTAGTTTCGACACTTTACTTATTTCCAACGTGGATTTTTTAGTTCAAGTAACACTTCGGGTGACCTTCTTCTTCTCTCTTTTTCCTTGTTCGATTATGGTTATGAAAGAGGTCGGGGACGAATGCTAAAGAAGGGAATTGGGCAGTAATTGAGTCTCGGTGTGTGAGTGTGTGTGTTAGTTACTAACAGCAGATTGAAGGAGACTCTTCTCAAGGTTTATTCAGCTCCACTTCAAGGAACCGACCTGACGTCAGCTCACTACTGCCACACAAAGAAAACTTATTATTTGTGCAGCAGCAGTAGTAAACGGAGGATACAATTACTGACCATTATTACTTTTAATGTGACATTGTAATTAGCTCTACAACATAGCGGTAACTTTAATGATGTAGTCGTAACTTAAACCGCGAGTGATCATCACGAGGCAAGCATTCAACAATGTAAAGAGAAAATATTTTTAATATACGTTTTTTTTTATTTTTAAGAAAATCATTAATTCGTGCCTTTCCCCTCCCCGATTTTCATATCACTTAAATCAGTTTGTTAGTAGGCTACTTATTATGATGTATGGTCTGTATTTCTGTCATGAAGATTTATGTTAGTCTAACTGGTGAGTAAACTGGGTTTAGGTGGGTTTATCCTCCACTGCATCCCTGAACATGGGTCTGCATTAAATCAACAATGTGTACATAGATTAGGCAGCTTGTTTAGGAGAGAGAAGTTATAAAATCCACTCCATAAGATATTTCCAAACAGCACAGAAAACTGTCCTTTTATCTTTTTTTCCCCTTTTCTTTGTAACTTTATTTTGGAAAGTGCTATATAAATAAAGTTTATTAATATATTTAAGAAACCTGTTGTTGTAATTTAAACCGAATGCTCAGCTGATGTTGGACTGAGGAAGAATCATCATTGATTTAATTAATTTTAAAAGGCTATTAGGCATATAATATTCTCATCCTCAGGCTACTGTATGTAATGAATTAATCACTTAATAATTTACTTCAATTAAACTCTTGTCTTTAATGGATTTCAAGTTTTGGATTTGGAAAAACTGTATAGTCATGTGTCGATGCGGAGGCAGAAAAAAATGTTTATGTAACTCGCTATTAACTGACCAAATGATGAGACCTGGGAAGATGATACATGATCAAACAGTACACAAGTCCACACAGGGTCGAAATTAGAAGGCATTTGCTGAACAAAAAACAAAATGGGACAGATCCTCCTCAGGAGAGGATCAATACATTGCCTGGCAAAGACAGCCATCTGTGCCTAATTGTATGCTTTACCTCCTCTTCTGAACACACAATAAGCAACAGGCTGAACGCAGGCCCTCTGACCCAGACTGGGTTTCCAGACGGGGGAAGATTATTTCATTCAACTGGAAAACAACAAGGGGGAGGGGGGGAGTTTTGCAGATGGAATGGGCAACTGTTCTTATGCCCCACCCTGATGAGGATGAGGATGAGGATGGGTCACACAGAGAGCCAGAGAGCCAACTGGTGTGTGTCCGCACGTCACATCGCCACCAGTTGTATCCATTTTAACAGGTATTATGCAGGATTAACAAACTGTTCACTGTTGGTTTATAGACACCTCGTAAATCAAACACAAACACAGTGAACTCATTGTTACCATTGTGATGGAGTGTTGGTTTACAAGCGCATTCATATTAATGCTTCATAAACATTATAAATGACCATAAATGTATTCTGGGTTTTTTTTTTTCTTCCGCTGTTTTGTCACAATGTACAAAAGTGGCACCCTACCTATCCTGACTTTATTGTAAGAGTTGCAAAGATATGTTATTGTTATGTTAATTATTTGATTGATATGTTAATTATTTTAGGGAAAAAAAACAAACATCTAACATCAACAATATGGGGGGGGGGGTGGGGGGGGGGGGGGGGGGGTCTGATGAAACATTCATGATCACCTGAGTTTGGAGGATGGACACAGAACCCCTTATTCAGCATGTGGTGTGCAGTTAAAGCCATTTTATAAGCTTGCTCTCCATGCTCTTTGGTCATTGATTTTTCTCTCTGCCCCTTTCCATTACCTGTTGAGATGGGGGGGGGGGGTTGCTCCTCTTCAAACACACACACACACACACACACACACACAAAACCTCTCTCTATCTCTCTCTCTAGCCACTGGCACCCTGGTGTATTTCTCCACCTCCTCCGCCTCATGTAGTAGGAATGACAGGCCATGAGGAATGACAGTGGCTGTGTTTGTCATACAGTAGCAGCAAGAAGCAAGGATTTTTAATTGCATTGGAGAATCTTCATTAAAGAGAGCGCATGGGGGCGGGTATGGGGGACAGGGCTGTATGGGGCGGCGTTGGGGGGGCACTCGGAGCATCGTCATTAGAAGAAGGCACTAGCAGCCTAGAAGGGTGGGCCCTCTTTGCATGCACACTGAGAATGCCTGCCGTACCTCGGTCATTTGTAACATAATAAGTGCCAGCACAATGACTGCAATGCGAGAAAGCACACCACAGGGAAGAGAAGGGGGAAGGGAGACAGCATGTCTGTCTAAAAGAGGGACTTTTTTTTGTGTTGATTAGAAAGTATAATGAGCCACTAAAGAAGGAGGCAAAAAAATGATCTCTCCTGAGACTGATGGAAAACAAATTAATCTGGTGATTTGGATTTAATTATTATTTTTCTATTAGTCCACCATGCTAAGACAGGGACAGCCGTCAGAAGCGAGGAGCTGTGCTTGCATTTATTGATTTTTGCCCAGACACATTCAGGGAATACAGATTCATCTCCTCTCCTCCCCACACAATCCACTATGTGGGATTCCATTAACACAAGAAGCTTCCAGCAACTCTGAGATGTTTAATTTGAACAACACAAATGGAGCTTAAAATAGTGTTCACACACAAGAAAACTGGCCTAAGGATGTCTTTTTATGCAATTGAATTAGGGCCTCACTTATTGTTGTGTCCTACATAATAAGCATTAAATAAACACCCAATAAATTAAATTAAGACAATGTTCTCTTGTATAGAATGAGTCAAGCACTATTGTTCCCCTCTGCATTTGACGTCTTACAGTGCTATAATAGTCGGGCTTAATTTAATCTTTTGTTTTGGATTAATGTAAGAACCCTGTAACCAGACCGTAATTATTCTTCCCATCCATGCAGTATCTTCTCTTTGTAGCGTCCTTTCAATACATCAGTAGTCTTGAACACAATTCCTTGTGAGATGTAATGATTTGCAAAGTCAATGAATTGAACTGCCTGTGTGATTGAAGCACAAGGGACCAATTTGCGGCTGCTATATGTAGAATATTGGTGAGCCTGAAGTAATGCTCATATTCTCTCACTGACATGAAATTCAGCAATTATGCCAGATGAACACAGCTATTGATTGGTATCCCACCATCCTCGGCTGGAAAAGGTTTTGCAATAAATGTAATGGCTTCGAGTGTGTACATTCTAGTCGCAGATATTCTGAAAGCCACGCTAGACATAGTGGCTCATGGGAATACATGTGACAGTGAAGTATGTATTAATCCTTGACCTTTAACCCCAGCACAGAAACATCTACAGGAAGCAGGTTGCATGCCTTTGTACATCAAGTGTTTTAGCCACACAAATGCTTTTAGCCATGCTAATATCAGCCTTACTTTAGGGGAATGAGGCACTGGCAGCATGTAAGAGCTTGTCAGTAAATGCAGGTGAAATTAATGAGATATGGAAAAAAAAAAGTGATTCATGAGATCTAGCTACAAAACAATATTTGGCATGCAGGGTAGACAAATAAACGTGTGCACCGACTAAAATGACAGTACAAGGAGAGTGTTTACTGTGAGGAATATAACTGAGCAGAACCCTCTGTTGTATGATGTAATACACAGAAGGGAGAAATCATCATAATAGCAGAGTAGTAGAGTGACTCATTCGTTGATGAGGTACATTCACACTGTCATTCAGTGAAGAGAGGCAGTCTGTGTGTGAGTGAGAGAGAGAGAGAGAGAGACAAAGAGAGAGACAGAGAGAGAGACAGAGAGAGAGAGAGAGAGAGCACATTAGTATTTTCCTTTTCTGGGAACGAGGAGTCATTTGTGCCAGGAAAGTGGAGAAACAAGTCACGGCCTTACAGTGATGCATCTCTCCATGAAGGATGAGATCACAAGCAAATGTCACCCCAACCTGAGCAAAGCCAAATGACCTTGAATCAAATAAAAACACATCTTTACCCACGTGAATGTGTACACACACACACACACACACACACACACACATACACCACACAAATGTCAGCAGGTTTTCCATTCGCTAAATCTACTCCTAAGCGTAGGGGGTTTAGCTAAGACAAGCAAACTAGTATTTTCATCAGAATCACCCTGGAGAAACCTCACTGCTGACTAAAATCATTTATAGTTAGCTGTGTATTTACTTTTATAATTGAATTAACAAAAAAAAGGGGGCGTGAAATTGTCACTACCCAAAGGGTCAATACCCCACAAAAAAGGATGTCGTTACATAAGATACCTTCTGACCTCGTTCTGTGTTGTGTGACAGTTGAAGGTAAAGGGGAATTTCAGGGGAAATTACTGTCACAGTTGAAGGGATTTCAAGCTTCAGTGCATTACTTTAACGTGGTTAGGGTTAGGGTAAGTTATAAACCAGCTTTGATTCCTGCCCACAGCATATATCTTTGAAAATAACATTAAAAAACATACTTCCAAGTTTCTCCAGCATTAGAAGATACTGTATGTAGCCATTATACACTTCACAGGAAGATGTTGAGGTTTTGTCATTATGTTATTGAGGTTTAGCTGTTCTCCTTTCTCATTTCTCCGCTCAGACCCACCTAGATCAATGCACAGCATGCGGCCAGTTATTGCTGTTGTCATGTGCAGTTGTAACTCCACCCTTTTCATTCTCTTACATCAAAGTTCACATGGCCTATTACAAAAATGTAAAGAAAATAAAAATACACCAATATTATTTGAATAACGCATGGTAATTATTTGGAAAACAAGAATTATTATCTTAATTCTGGAAAGACTTAGGCTTACTTTTGTGTGATAGAAAGTCATCCAGTAGTGATTTATAATGCAAAGGTGAATTACCTTCCATGGGATTCCACCCAAATCCTGTCCCGCTGAAATGCTGTCAACTCCTGCTGACAGACATCACTGTTGCCAAAATCAATCATCATTACATTTATCAGTGTTCATTTTCTGTAGGGAAAGTGCTTCCTTGTTCTTTTCAAGCAATTTACGACAATCTATGACACACGAAGAACCAAACTTTGATTCGGAGGAGAGTTCTTGAACATGTGCACCAAAGCATGGAACAGGAAAGGTGTTGTTTACGCTGCACTGCACTGAAACTGTAATCTCTAATTTGCTATGCTTTGTATTATATGAAAACACCATTCAGCATGAACACAAACTGCCACCCCGACTCCCCCCCCCCCCCCCCCCCCCCCAACATACACACATACACACATACACACACCTCTCCAGTAGACTTTTTAAGAACTTATCTAGTTAGTATGATGGTACGAGACATCATCTTATAGAGGTGCAGTTTTACATTGCTGTGCCACCCTGCAATCTCAGTGTTGCAGGGATCAGTTGTGTCACATCACAACTGTGGATGGCTTTTTTGCAGTTACAGTATTTAAGACTGTGAAATTCATAAGTTCCTTTCAAGTACATAGTTGAAGAAATCAACAAGTTCTATGGAGAAAAAACAAACAGATTTTCAGATATTTCAAAAATCTTTAATTGCTTTCAGAATGAATCTGATGGATCAAGTGAAGCGCCAGCAGAGATTAAAAATAGGTGTGTGTGTGTGTGTGTGTGTGTGTATGTGTGTGTGTGTGTGTGCGTGCGTGCATGCATGCGTGTGTGTGTGTGTGTGTGAGGCTTAGTGTTTTGACAACATCAGAAAAAGGATAATTAGATTCAATTGTGCATCTGAAAGGTTGTGTTTGGTATTGCTACTTACAAAAATAACAAGATGAATTTGTTTAATTTGCCTTAAATGTCTCTGAACAAGTGCTGCTCTTTATTACATAAACATGTAATAATATTGTAAAAGTCTCACATACAGATTTCCAATATTGTCATATACATTCATATCGTGGTTAGATGATATGTGACATTTCAGCATCAAAATTTAAATTATTAAGGGTTGGATATGACATTTTGTCTGTGGTTTAAAATGATTATAAGAGCAATCTGAAACATGAGTGATTCCAACGCATCTGCCTGCATCTTCTGGTTTTTGCACACTATAGGAGGATTTTTGAAGGCATGTATTTGTCTGCATGGTGAATGAGGCTTTGGGTTTCCCTCCATGTTGATTATTATTCCCATAGCATTTCATTACCTTTCCTTCAGAGAGATCATTTCATAAAAGTGCAAAAAGACCAATTATTCAAAGGTGAAATAGCTGTTGATATATGGTATCAAAATGCCACCTTAGAGTCTAATTATAGACATTAAAGCCTAATTTAAATGTGAAAAAAATGTACAGACATGCATATGAGCTATTTTCAGATAGAATGCATCAAGGCTATCAAAAATCCATCTTTTGAACAAGCTCTCATATTTATTCTAGGCCTGTGTTTGAACTGTGCATAAATCCTTAGAGCTATTATAAAATGTATGAAAAAGCCCCCCCCATAAGGTCCGCATACATAATGCTTCCCAACTTCTATTTTTTTTAAATAAGCAAATGAATAAAATAAAATGAAATGACAATGATTATTGACGCAGTAACTTCTGCTTATCATTTTAGTTTTTGAGGCAATCTGGTGTTTGTAACTCAGCTTATATGAAATGTGCTTTTATGAAACTTCATCATGTAGTAGTTGGAAAGCTGAGAAATGGGCATGATTTTTAAACATAAGTGGATAAGAATGTTTGATATTATTAAAAGTCAGAGATTAATGAAGCCATATGTCCCATTAAAACTGCTTTTTTTTTTTTTTTTTTCACCAAAATTTAGTTCTGTTCCCTCAAAGATTAAATGAATTTATGCATTCCCAGCATTAACACATAGCACAAGCATTATGGTGGTTTCAGAAAATGTGCTGCTGGAATATTCAAGTGTATCAGCGATGACATTTATCAATCAGACTATCACACCTGCCTGTTTGACTGAAAGTTTCAATATGACTAATTGCACGTAAATGAACCATTAATACATGATGATGTCAAAGGGAACATTGCCTCTCAGAAACACAATGCATATTTGCTATGCAATAAATTAGCCATTGTACTAAGTATGAATATAAAATAACCATAACATAACACAAAAAAACAACACAAAACACAAAACACACCTGTGGCCTGCATTTGCAAAATGTGACTATATACACTTATTCCCTCGAGCAACTTCTTTAGATGATTTTCATATATGAAATTATAAAACATTTGTATTGATATTTTTTTCTTTAAAATTGTAAAAGTGATTTGATGTGTATTTCTACTTAATTCTTTGATCGGTAAAATAAAATTATTCACCAAATGTATTCACATGGACTTATATACTTACTACAATTGGCAAGGACTACAGTTATTGGTTATGTATTACAATGATAACTGAAGGGTATCAATTTTGGGGCTCTAGTTTTTCTATGACACATGAAAAACAAAGGTTTGATGTTAGCTTTTGTATTGTGGCCAAGTGCTGGTTTTACTGGAAGGTGTATAAAATTCTTGCTTTGTCCTTTTAAGTCTTTTAAGACACACACTGAAGACCCTCAGTTTGTTCCACCAGGAAGCCCAATGCACGCTTGTACAGAGTGGAAAGGAGAGTCTGACATATAGGTCCATTTCCCATGTTTGACAAACAATTATCAGAGGAATTCACAGGATTTTTATACATCTAGAAACACAAAATCAATGAATTATTGGAATTCTCAACATTTTTAGCCAGTGGATAGTAGAGATAGCGTGATATTAAAAATATCTCTGGGTTTAAGAATCCATCCAAAACCTTAGATTGCTTGAATAATCTATTTGATGAGAAGTATCTGAGCTTAATCTTAGGTGGGCCCATGCAGGCAGTCTTATCAGACTGTTTTAAGACTGATGAAAACAGGCACTGTGTTAATTAATACTGGCAGGCCACTGTTCCTCCTGGCAGTGTGCAGGCAGACATGCTGGACTGCCCTCAGTGACGCCTGGTCAAAAATAGGGCACCACACAGCACAGTAATGATCACAATGGTGACATCATCTCTGTCTTCAATGTGCTCTCCCCTCGGTGCTCTTCTGAACAAAGAGCAGCAGGCATGTAGGGAGGGAGGCAGATGTCACTTTGTGTCTGGGGAACATTAAGACCAACAAATGTTCTTCGAATCCTCTGAGAAGGCTTTTAGTGGCTGTGTGGAGTAAAGCCCTGCTTCTAAAACTCTGAACTAGGTTTGTGTGATCGTGTCACTGATTACAGCACCTGAAAGAAAAAACAGTAAGACTGAAAAAATGTCTTCCTTCGCTCTATATATGTATCATCTATGTGTTTTTTCTTTGTCTGCAACACATTTGTATACGTATATGTACATGGAATTAATTGATATAAAATGTAATAAATTAGGATTTGCATTGCAACAGAGCAAACCTATGGAGAATGAGGAATGTCTGTTAATAGCTCACAAGTGTTTTAGATGGTGCCCCTCAGACATGTGACCTAAAGTGTTAACACATGTGGCCTCGCTTTTTTCCCATTGTTACTGATCTGGTCAGATGTATGTCTCCAGTCCTGAGAATGAACCAGGTTCAAGACTTCTTGCGTTCACACAAAGTTTACTCACAGTCCAACTTAGTCATCAAATGGACAAAGACTTCTTTATTAGACAAACAACAGGAATATTAGTAATTTTACCCTCTGTCTATTGTCCCCAACTTGTCATGACAGTATCATCAAGAGAAGCATTGTACTGTAAGCATACAACCAAACTCTATAAGATTACAATACAAGATTTGGCCAGATTTAGCCTAGGTTTTTCATCCTACACAAATTCTAGAGATAAGAAAATGTCATCTCTCAGTCAGTGGGTTTCGCAAAGCACCCAAACATAGGAAATTCCTCTGGGACAACTGACAGTATGTGCTTAGCAAGGTCAAGCAACTTTGCTGTGTGGCTTTGTACTTCATTTTAAATAGTTCTGCCATTTGATCTTCATTGGATTCCAGCTGGGAAATACCACAAAACTTTAGCCTGGATGTCCCTTCCTAGAGGTTTCACAGGAGGCATCAACTCTTGCTCTTTGTGCTCTTGAAGACACTGAGCATGTATTGTAGCTCCTTTATAAACCACCCTTTGTGGTATTCATGTGTCTCCACAAACAGAGAGAGAGAGAGAGAGAGAGAGAGAAGGAGGGAGAGAGAGAGAGGGAGGGAGAAGGAGAGGGAGAGAGCGGAAAGAGATTCTCAAGACCTGGACGAGCCGTGGGAAAAGAGGGGTCTTGTAGAGGAAAAGCAGAAATGTCTCAGGACATTCCTTTGTGATTACACATTGCTGGAGAAATCCAGACATTCTTGCAGCCATTCTGTGTCTGAAGCCTGAGTAGAATAAAGTCAAATTCAATTTCGTAAACTGGGTGTAAACATCAACACCTCTCTGTTCCTAGAGATGTAGTGAGATGTTGTCGGAGTTTTGTTTTTCAACGATTTTATCAAGCCATTTGTTTTGTAAAAATTTGGGAAAATGCACCATCGATCTACAGTAGTTATCCATTTAGTTTATAGCTCCATATACCAAGCTACTTTGATGTTGCAGTGTGCCATCCTGCCCAACTGGAGTGAATGAAGAGCAGCTCAGAGGGACAGTTAAGTATCCATCTCCTATCCGCTGCAGAGAAAAGAGGACTCAAGTAAGAGGAGAGCATTGTGTGAAATCTCAGGTTACATGCCCATAAGCCTGGCTGAAAGAGTGAGCTACCCCCAATGGAAAATGCATGTTCCTCCCCTGCCACAGCTAGCATGAATGAGAAACAGCTCCGAGGAATGCTCCATTATCATCCTATCAGCGGCACTGGGGGAGGAGAGCTTGTAGTCTCTATTCACGTAGCAGTGTGCAGAATCATGTGTCTGAAGGAGGAAGGGGAGTGAATGGCATTGGCCTACAGACCTGCAATTGGGTTGAGCAGCCTCCTCCCCAACTCACCAGACCTTGCACTTCCTCATTTGTCTAGGTCATGCGTCCTTTTTGTCAGCAATTAATCTGCAGCACCGCCCCCCTATATTTATCCCTTTCGCTCTCTCTTTCTCCTTCACCTCTTGTTCTGTTGGCCTTGGGTAGATTTACACTTGGTTTGATCACTGTTCTGCTGTATACATGCGGCTAATAATGGATTGCTGTGCCTTTCTAAGTGCTACATTTTACCAGGCACAACGAGTATCTTGTTGACCTTGACATTATTATGCATCTGCTGTACAGCGGTACTCCCTCTCTGCTTCACACTGACCTTTCCGGACCCCGAACACTTAACATGAATGCAGTGTATTACAGTTTTACATAGAAAATTAATTGTGCTGATATCAAATGTTGTTTTACAATGTTTCAAATAATTATGACAGTAATGGCTGCAAATGTGGGGGAAAAAAACGGCAAAGACTGTAATTGTGTAGAATATCTCTGATATCTCTCAATGCTTGCTGAGGTCTGCTAACTTAGGTGTGGAGTTTAAAATTGCAAATCAAATATGAAGGCTTCTAATCCTGGATTTACTCTGATGACGGGATCTACAATGCCTTTCAAAACAATTATTCAAATCAATCTAATTAAACCTGTTGAAATTGGCTTTAATTACCTCCCTGACTAAACAAACAGCAAGTTCTGGCATGCAAATAATAGTGCAGCTCAATCTGTTTTTCCAAGGAGTGTGAACAAAGTGTGAACTACTGCGCCCCCTAGTGGCCACCAGTTTAACCTTTATTTTCATAATGACGTCAGCCTTGGACTATAGTGTGTGTGTATAGGCTACCCTTCTTGCTTTTGTTGCAGATGACCCAGATACTGATAACTTCCCAGTGAGCTCAGATCATCAGCAGCATCAGCAGCAGCAGCATCAACAACAATAATTACAACAAACTGTTTGGATGAAGGCCTGTGAGAGAAAGTATGTTTGATCACCTTGACAGAAACACAGACATTGGATCACTGGCATCTTGGTCAGTGGTTCTTCACTGCAGTTCACCAGGCGAATGTCGACAAAGCTACTGACTCTGTAGAAAGTTCAAATGCTGGCCATCAGATAAAATATTTTCTGCTTATTATCAACTCCTAAGCAGTCTCTAAATTTAGAAAGAGACACAAAATGACCCTATTTGGAATGGCTTGCCTTTCAATAGTAATGAGTCTTTAATTCCACAACTTCTAGGAATGCAGTTCGCTTCTCTGATTTTGAACCATTAACGCTTCATTTTATTACCACCTCTCACCATTGTTTTCAACAGCAGCCACCAGGCAGAACCATCTGTGCTTCAGGAGGGTGCTTGGCCCGTACTGTCCTGCCCTCTAATTGAAAGAGCCAATAAATACATGCATTTACTTCTTACACGATCTCCAATCTGGCTTTAAATGAGATAGGCCACTTCAAATAGCCGAGCATAGCATTAGTTTAGTGCTGCCGGCAGCTGTTTGAGCATTTTCAGCCCATCCAGATACTATGTTACACTAGTTACACTTCTTGGAATTAACCTCTATTCTGAAGGTTGTCTTTTTCATATGTTTTGGATTGCAGTGCTAATAAAAACTTTAATCAGTATTATTAATCATTCTGTACATGCAGCCTACCCTCTGACTCTGATTTAATGAACATTAGGGATTTAGTAGCTATTGAGGATGACTTGAACATGATGTTGATTCTTGGATTATTTTTTGCAAAATGAATAAAGAAAAAAGTTTCCCATAGGTGTAAGTGAAAAGATTCTGAACATTCCCTTTTCAGTCAGTCAATCAGTCAATTAATCAATCAGCATAGCTAGATAAAGAAATAATGTATGCACCGCCAAATATAGAGTATCAGTCTGCAATAAACAAACAAGCAAACAATCAGATAGATAGATAGATAGATAGAGTATAAAGACTATCTAAATGGAGAATAAAGTGAAAAAGAATAGTGCAATGGTGCCATACTGCGTGTCAGAGGACAGGCATGCTACAGCTTAATGCTTCCTTGAAAATTGACTCGTTTTAATGAATTTAATGAGTGATATGAGTCCAGATTTGAGGCCTGCAGTGTTGGTGACGATGAGGTCAAAAATTCCTCCACGTTGATGAGTAGATGATGAGCTGAAGATCATTCCATTGTGAATCACTATCACGAGAATATGACTGACTAATGTGGTCAGGATAAATACAATGTTTGAAATATCACTGATTGGTGAGTGATACACAACAAAAAAAAATCTGATTATGCATTGCATGATATTAAGATTGCCAAAATGAAATGCAGAGATGTCCAGACTGCTGCCATGTCACGATTATGAGCTCCATGGGGACGCAATGTTGCACTGAAATCACAGTCACAAAGAGAGTGTTGTAGTTCAGGTGGGAAGGTGAGTGATGCAAATCTCAGAGTAGATGATGCAATTCATATATCAGCTGATGATTGGATTGCTCATGAAGTGATGATGGTGGGCCTGAACAGAGATTATGTTCACATGGGCTTTGTTCAGACACCACAAATCAGACTTGAACAAAGGATGATAATCCAGGGCAGAAAACTGACGCTTCGCAAAATTTCAGTCTTTGCAGCCTGATTCACTCTTAATACTGTCAGGTCAAAGTGGAGAAGCTTCACACCTGTGTGAGTTCAACACCTGCTGATAACTGTGTAACCAAGACCATCTCATGCTCCAATTTCTTGACCATGTTGTGTGAGCAGTTCTGATAAGTCCATAGTAAAGCAGCAGTGACTGTTGGCAGTGACTGATCTTTTGTTGGCAGTGACTGATCAGGCTAATATGCCAGGAAACATTTTCCTTTCAAAACAACTGAGGTAGTCACTGAATAAACTTGCATGCAGTCTTTCAATGGGATGTTTTGCTTGGCAGCCACACCTTGCCATGGACCTCCAAATTTCACTTGAACTCGTGATGTGGGAGATTTCAAAAAAATGTTCATGCTTGCCAGCAAGCCAAGCATTTGGATCTACATCTAGATCCCTCTTGATCTGCTAAAGTCTCTGAGTTTTACTGGGTCCTTACTGAACTGTGCATGTCTAAAATGCCTGCAGTAGTAACCCTTATAGGCCACCCGATGGCGCTCATGTAAGATCATCCTTAAGACACAACATTGTGAAACAAATGATGTCGTAAAAAGACGCAACACACCAATGGATGCAGTCCCTGATTATCATTCAAAACTATCACTCAACACATAAAACTAACCAGCTTTATTGAAAACTACTTTAACTTCAACTGCATACCTAAACTTCAGTAATACTCACAACTATATTATAACCTGCTATTCTACACTAATCTTGAGTACTGGATCTCCATATCCTTGCCAGAGTACAAAACTTACTGTAGTCTTATACCTCATCAAATGTAACATCATGAAATAAGCTGCATGGCCCCCATCCCACAAAAACTTAATGGACTGCCACCACAATTACAATCAATGCATACAATAAATAACTCCTCACCTAGACAATTTTTTTAATACGTCAAAATCATACATTATGTCTTTGTCAGGAAAGCCTTAAAGAGTTAGAAAAAAATAAAAACTCAGAGTAAAAGAGCACAGAAGTCTAAATAAAATAGCCTATGTAATGCTGTGCTATTCAAAGCAATCACTAACTACTACTTGTTAAACCTCATAAAATCTTCTCACCTCACAGGCAAAATCAGTTATTAAAATACAGAATATTTAATGATTGAATGACGTAACTACTCAAGCACATTTTATTATCATGCCTACACATTGAACCTATTTGCAATAACCATTACATTTCAATTGCAATATAATACATGAGATCATCATACTATAAAGCAAGGAATCTCTGTCTGTATGTGTGTCCTTTGCATATCTCGAGAACCGTTCGTCCGATCTACTTCACACTTGGCGAGTGTATTGCTGGGGACCCAAGGACGTGCAGTGTTGAGTGTGAAGTTGTTTGGATGAGCGGTTCTCGAGAAAGCTGCAAGCAGCAATACCAGAGGCCAAGCAATCGGCCCGTTCTGAACAGGCATGTTTTGAACTTAAATAAACAAGTTGCAACATCTATCCTTTGTCATCGCAATAAGAGGTGTTGCTAAAATATTAGATTTGTTGTCTATAATCATGACTGGAATAGAAAATGCTTACACTTGTTACATTATTTGCCAAGATGCACACAGCTGGCAAGCATGTAACTAGCTGTAAGCTAGTTTTCACTTAATTTTGACCCATAATTAGAGTGCCTCCCTTGGGCCAGTCAGTGTAATTTTGAAAATGCCAGAATGCAGTGGTAAGATGCATAATTTCCCCAATACTAGTGCAGTGCCCGTTAAAAGCATGCCTGGTCAGAACGGGCCGATTGCTTGGCCTCCGGTATTGCTGCTTGCAGCTTTCTCGAGAACCGCTCATCCAAACAACTTCACACTCGACACTGCGCTTCCAGTCGCTTGCTTTGAGCCCCGCTGCTGCACAGAGCGCTGTTCGCTTGTTTATTCAAAGTTTATTAATATTGAAAGTGTCACGTATCCAATCCGACACTGCACGTCCTTGGGTCCCCAGCAATACACCCGCCAAGTGTGAAGTAGATCGGACGAACGGTTCTCGAGATATGCAAAGGACACACATACAGACAGAGATTCCTTGCTTTATAGTATGATGTCATTTCATTCATCCGGGTAGTAAGATATCCAGAAAAGAAAATAGCAAAACAAATTCCAGTGACAGGTTGAAAATGATGAGTTGAAGACGTTTGAAGCCTCTCAGATGAGTGGTGAAACATCTTCAACTCTTCATTTTAAGTCCAGTGGATTTTGTTTGTATTTTCTTTTTGGTTATCATTTCCCCAAGTTTTATTAAAATTCGATCAGTGATGTCTGAGATTGTGCGTGTGATGGACGAATGGATGCACAAATGGATGGGAGACCGATCCATATGAATCCATACAAATGTGACAAAGCTATTACATGGCTGTTACCTGATTGTAGCAGTAAAACACTAAATTTGATGCTGGAATAGTTGGATAAGCAAGCATCTTAAGTTAGTGTTGGTAATGATCAGGTGAATTTTCTGTCTGTTGTTGCTTTTGGTGAAGAGTGGGGTGGGGCCAATGCTGGCGGCCTTGGATGAGGCGGCAGCCTGTCAGTCCACACCCAGGGAACAAAAATCTGTTGTAACAGACATGTGTCTCAGGAAAGTGAATCTGAATTAAGAAAGCTGAATTTGGTTTGGGAAAACTGAATTTGAAACTATAGTTACAAATTATATTTTAATAATAATTCCTTGCATTACAATAGGGCCTTCGCACCGCCTTCAGTGCTCGGGCCCTAAAAAATCACTACAGATTTCTAGCCACTACATTCAATTTCAAACTGTGCCTTACAAATTCAAGTTTTGAATGTATTTATTCAACAAGTTCATCTTTTTGAATTCAGTGGTTCGATATGAGCATGACAAATTCAAATTTATGCAATTCCAATACAGTCTCTGCTGGCACTAATCTCTTTCCATATATTTGCACGTTGCCACTGAGATGGGTAATATATTCCATCCGGACATAAATTCTATATAGTCTCTCTATTCTCCTTATGTTTATGAATTTCTAATTTGCAGTCTTATATTACAGGGCGTTATTTGGCTGTCTTAAATTAGTTTTTCCTCATCCGTGTCTTGGCTGCTCGTCAAGTCGTATAGTTTGCAAAGGTTATCAATCTAGTCCAACGTGATCAGCCATGTCAAAAAATGATGGAAAGAGAATCCCTGTCCTGTCGTACCTATAATGGCCTGAACACCTGTCAGGAAGCCTAAGCTAATGTTACAGGCATGTCAGGATTCTCCCTCCATCAGTTTCAGACTACCTTGATAAAACTTTACAAACTAGCTGACTTGACGAGCTGTCAATGGCTGCTAATTAACAAATTCAGGGCTGAGAATAATGTATGACAACCCACTTCTGCTACCGTTGCTATGCCATCATATCAAATATATAACTCCTGCTTTAGTCTTGAGATATATTTCCACACTTTGGACCCCAACTGGTGTCTTTTCTTTTCAGCCAGAGCCACTGGCTGGTGTTTTGGGACGCTTCAGAAGCTGTCTTTGTGCCCTTCCATAATCCCTACCTCCTTCAGTAAACAAGTAGCGGATGTGGCTACAAATCCATGGTACCCAATTTCCCCAGGGCGAACCCTGGCACTACCACTGCTGCTCAAGCTCAGCTGCTGGCTCAGGCTTCTTCCTTTTATACGCCTCATGTACCGTGTCCTCCCATGACACAGTGAGTTCTATAAAGCAAACATTTATCTAGACCATAATTCCTTGGTAAGGTCTTAGACTGGTGCCGACTATCTCTGCTGGGCCTTTAAGCTGCTGCCCTGTGTCTCCTCACATTTCTCAGTCCATAGATTGCTCCAACTGCCCCAACTTGTGCCAACTTAGTAATTCTTTCCTTACCTTCACATACAAAGCCAATTTGAAACACCAGACTCTCCGTACTAAGAGTTAAAGAATTAATTTATATTTGTTTACTCTTGAGTGCTGCTGCCAGGAACTATAGGCCTGCTGGTTATACTTGGTTATGTCGCTAGGTGTATAGTACTTGGGCAACAGTTACTTTGCAACCTGATAGAATATGTGTCGGTGTTTCTTAACGCAGAGGAAATTGCAACTGGTTGAGGTTTTGTGTTGATAGCTGCGGATCAGATGGCTCTATATGTACTTGTTTGGGTACCGAAATCTTGGTGTCAAATGAAAGTAATAAAGGAAGCTTCAAATGTTATACCAATACCTGACATGTTTCAAGGCCTTTTAAGAAAATGGCATTAAGAAATGATTGATCATGGGATAGCACTGGTCTCTTGAGGAGAATATACTCCTATATCTTAAAACGGATCAGCAAAATAAACTCCTAAATCTTTAGTTTATTCATCTGTTTCTGGTGTGCTGTGAGTTGTGCTCTCTACTAGGCTAAGTGATTTGCTCAGCATTGTAGCAATCAAGGGCTAATTGAATTACTGATGCAGCAGTGGAACAGTGAATAGGCCAATTAATTCATTAACACCAGAATAGCCAAGATTATAGGCTATTACTCCCTAAAACCACCAGCAGATCAGTTTTACCCCACACATTTTATTGCATTGAGAGCATTTGTAGTTTGGTTGAAGGATGACCCCCTTTGGAATGGAATTCCCCCCAGTCTCCCACATCATGGAAATTTGAATCGTTTTTTTCTATTTAGGCCACAAGAGGCGCTGCTTTGTGGAGGATAACGTGTTTACTGTCGGTTTATTTTTGCCTGGCATTTTCTTTGGAGACACACAATGTGGGGTTTGTTACGTTCAGTGATAGAATTGGAAGCATTGTGTTTATTCTACTCAGGGTGCGTAAACTTGCTACATCTTTGTTGGGAATAAATGAACCAGAGTGTTTTGCACACCCGGCCACGCCCACCGGGTCTATGGGTCACGGGCTCAGCGACCATTATAAATCACATGACCTTCTCTGTCAACACACAGACGCCATCATCAATGCTGAACGCAAGAGGGATTGAAATCAAAGGTGAGGATTTAAACCGATAATGTTTACCAGTGCTTCGTGTCGTGAATATGACTTATGCGGTATGTCAATTGGCAAAGAAATCGATCGTCTCAACCGAACACCAATGTCGGTCAGCGTTTGCTAATTAAATTTCCAGACTTCGTAATGTTAGCGTACAGATAGTTGTCAACCGCAGCAGCTAACTGCTAGCTGCTCTGTCGATAACCCTCAAAAACAGGAGCTGAACTGTTGGATATCCAAACAACTAGCGTTATCTATGATCTCAGCGTGCCAGCGAAGTAATGTTAGCTAATATGTAGCTAAACATGCAAATCGGCGTTCTTTCCTTAGCACCTTCTTTGCTTCGCTTGTTCTAGCTAGCGTTAGCTCATGAGAAGTGTAACGTTAACGCTAGCGTTAATCAGAGGTGTTGTGCTAAACACAAAATAACAGTTCCGAGCAGGAAATGGTGAATTTAAATTAAGAAGATTAACGTTGTCCAAACTATTTCTAGAAGCATGGCTAAGCGTTACGCGTTAACTTTTAGCTCGATGACCAATAGTCCCGATACGTGCCGTTTCAGGAAGAAAACAGTACGCCAAACTCCATTGAGAAATCTGGCACTTAAAGCTTGCCTTGCTTATTGGCAAAAATGCATACGTCGCAGAACAGGACGTAAGACCATACCCGTAATGTTATGGTCCACTGGTAAATTCGTCATACTGATCATGCAACACTTACTTCAATACATTTTCAAGGCGTATGGTCATTATTGCCATCACCGTAAAAGACTGGGAATATCAGGCAAATTAATGATGTAAAAGTTTACATTTTAAAGAATTTAGTGCTGCTCGGTGGATCATCTTTATGTCGAATTTACCAGTGGATCGTAACGACTCGGAAAAGGTCTCAAGTCCTGTCCCGTGACGTGTTTGTTTGCCGATAATTGTTGACATATTTCGCTGTAGAGTTTGGCGTGAAGTTCTTCCCATGTGTAACTTAGAGTAAACGGCACGAGTCGAGGCTAGATGGGGCAGAAATGACAAAAAAAATGTCATTTCCTGTCATTTGTGTGATTAAGAAGTGATTGTTACTGAAAATTGTGTGAGGTATAATTTAACAAAAAAGAAAAGATCATTGTGTGCTCAAATTAGATCAGGTAGGGTATATTACCTTTTCATGTTGTTCCTGGGTAGCTTTGTGCTTTGTTATGTGGCATTTTAAATGTTACTGAGGATGAAATTCATTAAGTTGTGCTGTCCTTTTTATTATACATAGAGAAAGGTTTTTTTTAGTAAGATATATGGGGACATTGATTTTTATGTCTATAGAAGATATTGGAAAAACTTAGTTGGCCTTTTGAAAATGAAAATGTTTTAGTTGCAATTTATATAGAGAGAAGGCATGGGAGATGAGAAAAAAGGCATTGTATTGTATAAGTGGAATGAGTACTTTTATTTTGTATTGCCTTTCTCTGTGTATAATCATAGATATGCTTTATCCAGGTAAAACAGTATTATGGAAGTTGTACCTTGTGCTGGGGGTGGGTTACTTCCTCTCCTACTGAGCCTTACCCTGTGACATTTTGTGTCATATCTCATGTGGGATGGGCCATTAATTTGGCATGACACAAAAGAAGAGGGTTTGCCAGTGCCAAAAACTAGTTGTAGTTACCACTTACCACTTAACACCTACATCACAAAGCACGAGAACAAGTTGGACACCATACTGTTGATGTTGTAAAATTGTTTCAGTCCAAAATGATACATCTATCTCTTCAAACAAGAAAATTACTCTTGCAAAATGGCTGCTGACTTGCATGAAGGTAAACCTCACCATGTAGCACCTTTTTGAAGTTATTGGCTGACCACAAACCTCTGCTCACAAACAAGCAACACCTCAGATTATAAAAACGGAAAGCTATATCTCCTTTTATATAACATTCTCAAATGCAACCCTTCAGACATTAACTGGCCTAATAATATAACAAGTGAACACGTGATGTTGCGTAGAGGCACGCAGAGGTTAGAGGTCACCCTGGATGCATGTCATAAGGTGAAAGTGAGCAAGCTTCCCATTGGAAGACCTTGTCACATAAACTTGGAAACAGAGTTTGTCAGTAGATCCCAATTTCTGCTACTTTTGAAAAATGAAACTGGCAATGCAGAAATGAAGAACTTGAAGCATGGCGCCAATTACTCCTGTCAGGGCTGGGGTGAGATTGTGCTCATAGACAAGAAGATGCCTCTTGCTTTAAGTATCTTTCTTACATGGATCAAAGTTATTGCCTGTGTCCTTGCCAGGGTTTGACCTAGTGCTGGGCGATATGGTTGAAATCAATATCACGATAATCATAAGGCTTTTTCTCGATATCAATATATATCACGATATGGTTCATGTATGCAAAATCACGTTAAATAATCACATTAATGTTTATCTCATTGAACCGAATGGTAATGTTAGGTGTAATGTCAAACAAAACAGAAGTATTCAAATAGTATTCCTATCATACCTCGTTTTTTTGGCAGTTGGTCCATAAACACCCAACATGGTTGAAGTGTCTACATATTAAATATTGTACTGTTGGCAAAACAGCTGGTCTGCACAGTGCAGGAGAACCCCTTGCATGCTGGTGGTTTGCTAAGTTTAGTATCACTCCTGCCTGTGAGTACAGATGGTAAAAAGCCTTGCAGGTTTCTCTCTCCCTGGATAGCCTCATTCTCATACAACTACAGCTACTACAAATACTACTACTGCAGCATATGAGACTTTGTTTACACCAGTCAGTCTACCTCAGCTTATCTGAGTACTCAATCAAAAACACGTGAGTAGTCCTGGGGCAAAACATGTTTGCGTCTTTTTTTTAATCTTCATATTTTGAGTTGTGTTTTTCTGGAGTTAAAGAAATGAAGGAGTGTTTTTCTAAGATACAGGGCCAGGTCAGGCCGGTGTCTGTTCCCACACATGCTACTGGTGTCACTGTGATACATGTCGGATTTAGGAATGCAGCTTAATAATAAATTATCTCCGTGTAGCTTTTATTACTCTCACGTGTAACGTCTTGCTTGCTCAGACACTCTGCTGTCAGTGTTACTGCTGGCTCCTTGGAAATGTCACGTTCAAGTGACTGGGTTCATAGTCCCAAGGACAGGCATTGAGGCTTGATACCAAGTCCAGTTAGCAGCATGCTGGCGGGGTTTACGGTTTGCATACACTGTCTGCATCAGCAAACTCAGACATGCTAGTGCTCCACCAAGCCATGAGTGTTAGCCTAGAGTGTTTGAGAGATTCCAGGTCCTTTTTTTTGTTTTTTTCTAGCTTAGTGTAAACAGCATGCCCCATCTTGTTGTTGGATGGGGAATCAAAGATGTGCTTGTGAGCAAGTCAGATACCTGCTAGCACATCTAGTAGGGGTGAAAGATATTGCAATTGTGTTTCAAATCCTCAAATTTCTTTAGAACTTTTGAAATTGTTTAAAGAAAAGTGATTTTGTTAAAAAAAAGATGTCAGTGTGCAGGATTTTGTTTGGGATGAAAGGTTTTTAGGACCAAAGATTACCTAGAGCTCTAAAACACCTTGTTTATTAGTCCATTTTGAACACCCCCCTCTTAAGCAATTAATTGCAGCCTCTGTGATTTGGAATTTGCAAAAGTTCATATTGCGATTTCAATTTTTTCCGATTATTTGTTCAGCTCTAGGCTACGTGGTTACACCAGCACTAAGTCTTAGACAGTGTTAATATTTTGTTCTGCAGTAATAGCCTATATCTTTTGTTTTTCTCTCATCTTTGTCTTACAACAGCCAATCCATGATGGATTCCAGGTCTCGCAGACTTCCTTTTTCTGTGTCCGGCTCACGGTCCTCCTACACGTCCCCTTCATCCTTCTCCTCGTCCTCCTCTTCCTCACTGGGCTCCAGTAGGTTGTATGGCAGGGACAGGGTGCTGAGTAGTGACTGCTTCCCCAGGGCCTCATCAGCGCTCAAACTAGACCTAGACCACCAGGTAGGCTGATAACACAAACCGCAGGGTTGAAATGACTAAAGGCTAGCAACCATGGCATTGCTAATGCGTAATACACAACCCTTTCTATGTATTTACATATGTATAATCCAAATGGACTACACCAGTTCCCTAGTGTACTGTACCTAGAAGGTTGCCTATAGATTCAGCTTATGTCACAGCAATGCTTTAATCTTTCGGTTCTCAGGATTTGTTTTATGTGTGTTTGTTATATTTTTCTGCTTGTGTCGATCCAAGCTGACTTATTTAGGTCCAACCCGAATATAGAATATCTCAACTGGAATAATGTTGTTTTAAGTTGGAGAAAACAGCCCGTATTACCAAGCCAAACCTAACAAGAGTAAACAATCCAGTTGCACTTATTAGGCTAGACTCGGTGTCATCCTATATGTGGTTCAGTTGCTGCTGGGACTTTAGCCACACATCTTTCTAGAGCGTTATGGAGAGAGAACACTCTAGCAAGTTCTTTTCCTATGAGTTCCCTCAGGAGCGTGGTAGCTAGCGACTTTATCTGTGGTGCCCCAACAGCAGCCACTTTGGTGAGGCTTTTAATAGGCCAGCCTAGATTCCTGGGCGCTCGGTGTGTATTTTAGCCCTGCTGCTCGTCAAGGCCCGTCTCGATAGAAAGATAGAGTTACTGCTTGGCCTGTGCCCTGGCTGCTTGTTCCTGCTCTTTCCAGAGAGTCCAGGCTAGGTGCAAAGCCACAACAAACAAGTTAGCGCTATCCCTCCGTGACTTTATTTATGCATTACTAATATTTTTTAATGAGTTGAGCATACATTTGAACTGCGCTCTTAAAATGGTATAATTTCAGAAACAGCATACCCAGTGTTTACCATAGGAAACCAATCCATAGGAAGTTTTTCAGCAGTGGTGGCAGGGAAAAGAGAGGGGGGGGGTGCTGCTTGCAAATACAATTACAGTTGATGACATAATTATGCTAATTGATCACACATTTATTGCTGTCCACGACCTTTACTTTTGAAACAGAAAAATGTAGCCTAACATAAAAGCAATATTGTAAACAATTAGTTTACAATATTTGCTCTTAATTGGGTAGGGGGTAGGTAAATAGAAAAAGTGAGAGCCTCACTGGCAAAGTTTGCAACTAAAAGAAATGAAATTACACTTGATGATAAACCTGTTTTTCACACATTTATTGCTATCCCAGACCTTTACTTTTGAAATGCAAACATTTATCCTAACATACAATTTTAAACAAGAATTTATTCTTAACTTTATAAAGGTCACGTAAATGGAAATATTGAAGGCCTCACTGGCTGAATTTGCAACTAAGAAATAAAATGACAGTTAATGACATAACTAATTTTAGCACACATTTGTTATTCAAGACCTTAGGATACTTTATGATGTTTATGTAAACTGTGAAATCTAGCCACTGCTGTTTGCTGTTGCTTTCCCTGCAACGTCGGCTGATTCTCTCTCTGTTGCTCTAGTTTGACCCTCCCCACTCGGAAAAAGATCCTTTTTTTCCGCTGAACAGCCAAGTGTTCAGGCGCTTTGGTTCTGCGCCCATAATGGATGTGTGTACTTTCACCACCATGGAAGGCGCGTAGCTTTGGTAATGCACGAATAGAAGTGGCTCTGAAAACAACTCCACTTGACATTTCATTAAATGAATGTAGCGGAAACACTGTGACCATAGTGGGCTTGGTTGCTTAGAGAAAAACAATGAGTTTTGTCAAACTTGGGTTTCTGTCTTTGATGAATCATGTGAGGAAATTGTTAGACTAACACAAATGTGTGCACACAAATGTTATTCTTCTGCATGGGCCACAAACTGTGATAATTGTCACCACTGCTAAAAGAAAAAAGGATGAAAAGTCAAAAACTTGCCCCCAGAACATATGCTAGCATGGGACCAGTACTGGATTTAAATTTTTTTTTAATTTTTTTTTATTTTTAATAACAGTGCCCATTCAAGAATACTGACCACCCCCTGTGTCTTACACTCTCTGTCCTTTGTAGAGTTCTCGCCGCCTGAGCTCGCCCAGAGACTACAGCAGCTCTGACAGTCGCTCCACCAGCTGGAAGCTGCCGTCTTCTCTGACGTCCTCCACCTCATCATACGACCGACCCTGGACTGACTCCCCTCTCAGCAGCAGGAGCAAACTGGTACTGAGGATGTTCTGTGCTATTTGTTTACAGCAGGCAGCTACTGTAATGTGTATTTCTCAAAGTGTTTTGAAAATTTAGTTAATAGTTAAGAAATAAGATTGTTGAATCATGTCAGTGAAATGTCAAGCCTCAGTTGGGGACTTTTTGATTGCTGTTTTGGGTTTATTTTTCCAGAGTGATTCTGAGAGGAGGTTGGGGACGTACTCGGGACTGTTGAATGCCAGCGATGATGGCGATTCTAAAAGGGCCAAACTGTCGTGCACCAACAGAGGTGCCTACTCGAGGACAGCCTCCACCTCAGTTACAGGATCCACCTATTCCAGTAATGGGCTTGGCAGTGGCACAGGTACTTAGCATCAGGCTTTTAGAGGTCATAAGATGAGCTGTTAGGCTTGTTCACATTTCATGTATTTCATGTTGCCCGTGTTGTTTTTTAGGGATGCACCAATATCGGTATCTGGGCCAATACAGTCCAAAAAGTAAGTACTTGGCATTGGTGAAGTGAGACGATGCCAAGAGATTCAATACCGTAGCTTGTGCGTACTCCTGTGCAGGCCGCAGCCTGGGTTGTGTGCGTTTCAACCAAAATGTTTTTAAAAAGGTGGCTTGTGCAGGAATATGGTTATTAAATATTGTCTTGTTGAAGAGGTTGCATGATTGGTGTATATATAATGTGAAATACTCACATCAGTTCTCTGTATCGGCAAGTACTCAAAATAAATTACTTTTACTCGGTCTGAAAAAATGGTATCGGTGCACCCCTATTATTTTGACCGTGCCTCTAAGTACTAGAGAACTGAATTGTGATGTGGAGCAATGCTGCATATTTCTGCTGATATGAAACTACTACTAATTTGAAAATTAAGCCACCAAAGCTCTAATAAAGCTCTAATAAGGATGTCCTTTGGAACATATCTTTTCTAAACAGGTACAGGTGAAAAACAAAGTGATACCTGGTTAGATTCATCATGGAGCTCGTGCCGCTTACTGTCTCGGTCATCGTCTTCATCGTCCTCCACTTCCTCCTCCAAACCGCTGTTGTCCAGGAGGGAGCTGGAGACGAGGCACGAGTCCAGTCTCTCTGGTTTGGGAGAAAGCAGGATTCGGACTCCTGGATTGTCCTCCTCTTTGTGTAGGGATATGCTACGATGTTTACACACTCTATACAACATGCTTAAATGCGCGATTACATATAAGCCAGTCTCACACAAACTGCCGTTCTCTTCTCTGATTTCAGATCAGCCAGACAGGGTAACCTCCACCTATGCGCAGGGAGCACGGCCCAAAGAGACTGTGTACTCCTCCACCTCTTCCTCCTCCTCCTCCACTGCTAGAGAAAGCTCCCTGAGTCGGCATCTTTCCTCCTCTTCCTCCTCCTACCGGTCCTCTCCTTCAGCCCGTGACTTCAGCACCAGAACCACAGCCCGTTCCCTCACCAGCTCCTCAAACCACTCATCCCAGGAACAGACGGCAAACCCTGAATCCGTCTCAGTCGTCTCCTCCTCCACCTCTCACATCTCTTACTGGTACACCCCTCCCGCCGCCAGACAGGAAACCAACCCCCCTCCCTCCCCGACCGCCCCTGTACCCCCCGCGCCGAGGCCGGCCCCCGAGAGCGGAGAGCCAGATGGCCGTCGCTCCACTCGGCGCCTTTTGTCCCGGCTCTTCTCGCGCCGCTCCAGCCAAGACTCCTCCAGCGGATCTTCCAGCACTCGCTCCTTCGAATCAACCGACGACAGTCCGCCAACGGGCAGAGAGGCTGTGGACAGTGAGGAGGGAGCCCGGACTTCCAGCGTGGAGCCTGACATCAGAAGCTCGGACACCGCCCAGGCCTTTGCCTTCCTCAGACGCCGCAGACTGGACCTCTCCCCTATCCAGGAAACTCGCAGCGAGAGCCATCGTGTTGGCCCGGCCCGGTCCAGCCTGGACGCCTGGAGGGAGCCCGGCTCAAGCAGTAGTAATAACAGTAGTAGTGGAAGCGGCGGCGGCTCCTCCTGGCTTTCCTCCTCCCTCCGTAACCGCTGCCCTCCCCTCTTCTCACGCCACAGAAGAGAGGGAAGGGACGAGAGTACGCACTCAGCCGCCGGCTTGGAAGATGGCTACAGTCATCCTCAGCATTCACTGAGGAGGTGGGATGAACCTGAGCATAAAGCATCAGAGGAAGAGTACGAGGAGGAAGAAGAGGATGATGGGGAAGCGGTAGGAGCAGTCGGCGTGGAGGTCCCTGGTGCTGCTGGTGCTAGCACTATCCTGGTGGAACGGATGCAAGGTACCTTCGGGAATGAACGGATTGCATTTTCGGCGCCCCCCAGAGTCAGAGTATATGAAAACATACTGGTTGCTGTGGACCCAATGGATGGTGTTGAGAGCCAACCAGAGGGCCGGGAGAAGGAGAAGCCCATCCCCTCTAGGGATCCTGAGAGGCTGCGCAAGATCCAGGAGAGGTGTGAGATTTTGATTTCCCACGCAAAGCATGCATGTGTTATTTTTGTTCCTAGTCCTCTTGGAACAAATAAATAAATGTGTTACATTTATTATAATATACAAATGTTAAATGTATAGGTATAAGCAAGATGGTGGAATAGCTTCACAAAATGGAATGGAGGTGTATAAAGAATAGCTACTGTATCAAAGTCCTAGTAAGAATAAAAAGTCCCCCTTCCCTGCTGTAGTCTATTGCTGGAGGATTCTGACGAGGAAGAAGGGGACCTGTGCCGTATCTGCCAGATGGGAGAGGAACTGGCATCCAACCCTCTGATTGAGCCGTGCAGCTGCACAGGCAGTCTGCAATACGTCCACCAGGAATGCATCAAGAAGTGGCTTCGCTCCAAAATTAGCTCAGGTAAACGCAGAGCTCTGATTTGGCAGGGGGTTTCACCAAAAGCAAGCTGTCTAAAAATGTTTTTGCTTTTAGCTGATTATCTCAACAGTGTGTCCCAAGTCTTCTTTTTTTTTTTTTCTTTCAGCCTCATGTGTTTGGTTTTTTTTCCCCCTTTCAGGCACAGATCTTGAGGCCATCACAACATGTGAACTCTGCAAGGAGAAGCTGCACCTGAACATAGACAACTTTGACATTAATGAGTTATACAGGACACATGTGCAAGTGAGTCACCATTTCACCCCCTTTTTGTTTTTTTTAAATAAGAGAATTGGAGTGTTCAAATGTGTCATCTCTGCTCAAGTTGCACTCTTGTAGAAATAGGTGTAGCTATCTGAAAAGTAGAATATTTTAGCAGCTTAATTTATCATACCTAAATCATGTCAAATTATCAGCAAAAATTGTAAACGGTGAGCCCACATATACAGACATTAGCTGTATGGATGGATAAAAGTATTGGAAAGATACAAAATACTGTACCTAATTTTATTGTGTTCACCTGTACGGTATAAAATCCATTAGGGCCGGGCGGTATACTGACAATTTACCAAAACCGACACTTTCACCAGCCTAATTTTCCACCTCTGTATGTTCGGTAAATGCAATCTCCTGCACACTGCAGAAAGAAGACAAATATGTATATAGAAGAAATGACTTGAAACTGTCTCAGCAAAAGTAATTTGCTGGCTAATATTTTTGATTACAGCTAGATTTGGTTAGCAAAGCAGTTTTACTTAACAGGTTTACCCAGTGCTGACGAACCGGCGCTCTCTCAATACAAGGGTATTGAGTGATGCTTGCTTGCCTGGTTGTTAGTATCCCAGTGTAACTGCAGTCGCTAGTCTGTGTGACTAAAAATATCTTTGCCAGCGAATATTAATTATAACTGGTGTTGAATTTATAAATTTTGGGCAATGCTAACGACATTAATGGCCACAACACTAATGGAGAATCCAATATTCGTGCACAGAGGTAAAAAAATATGCACAAATTATTGTTTCATTTATCGTTGAAGTAAATGTGACAATATATTGTGATATGGATTTCAGGTCATATTGCCCAGCCCTAACCTCAATCAATCTTTATTGTCCATCCAGGGTAAATTCAGTCTGCAAACACACACATTACAAAGGACACCACACATTGAATCAGACTAAAAGATGCAAAATCTAAGATCACATCATAGAAGGAGGTTACAGTTGTATATAAAATAGTGAATGTACAAACTCGGCAAAGAACTTAAGTAGATTGCTCCTTAATGTCTGGACTGGTGTTTCTTGCTCTTCCTCAGTCGGAGTATGAGTTCATCAGCAGCGGTCTCTATCTGGTGGTGCTGCTGCATCTGTGTGAGCAGAGGTTCTCCGATGTCCTGGGAGCAGCCAATGAAGCCGGGGTGAGTACACACACACACACACACACCCCCCACACACACACACACACAAAGTTCAAGGCGCTTAATTATGTTGATTTCATATGAATGTTGAAGGATCTTTAGTTGCTACATGAAAACAAGTGTTCATTGGGATGATGTGAATGTTTATTAGAATGCTTTGGCATTCACTGGATTTTGGTGTATTGCTAATTCAACCATACTGTTGATTGAATTTACTTAGGTTTTCTTAACATTGGCTATAAGATCCAAGCTTGCAAGTCCTATATAGCAGCAGAGTACTGATATTGTATGACATACTCTAGATCTGCATGTAGCCATCTTACACCGTGAACCACAGCCAACTGAAGTAAAGGCATTTTTTAAAACTTTGCTAGTTTCAAAATATGAATGTATTGGATGGAAATAATTTCAGATAGAATTCAAACGTTCTCCCCTTCTCTCGCTCAGTTTTTCAACCTGGCGAGAACTCTTCACGAACACATGGACAATCTTGAAAGTATGTTGCTCAATCCCTTCTCTCCCATGCTTACTGTATGCAAAAGGACACTTATTCAAAGACATTTTAAATTGGGTATTAGAGAATGAGTAAATGAAATGAACTTCTTAAATATCATTGCTTCTGAATCATAAAGTATTATCTGTATGCATTTGACAGCCACTCAGTGGCTCGTCTCCCAAAGTGCCTGTAGCTTGAAGTGTGGAATTTGTGTTTATAAAAATCATGTATTTCCTAGACCAATAAAGTGTCTTATGAGGACTGACTGGCTTTCCAACATTAATTACAATAAATCCTATATTGCCACACTTAAGTGATTTTAATGCTTAATGGGCTGTGAAGATTTTGGAAAACTCAGCCCATATCTGCTTCCAGCAATGAGTTTTAACATCAAGCTCACATCAATAAACGGGTTCAAAGCTACCAGCCCTCTTTGCACTCCAGTATAGATCACTCACTTTTTGATGGACTAGCATTATGTGGCTGCACATCTTTTCTTGAACATCGCTTTCTCTCCCTTGCAGGTCCCCATGGGGAAACGGATGAGGAGGAGGACGAGGTGGTGGTGCGGGACAGCAGACCGTCAATTGAATTTTCTGACCTGGATGATGATCTCGAAGAGGAGTATTGATTATGAGGGAGTGGAAGAATAAGGATAAAAGAAAGTGGGGCAGAGGAACTGAAGTTTGGTTGGCTACTCCATGCCATGTGGTAGCGCACCCCGTTGTTTCCACACATGCTTTAATGTTGTCATGTTGTCTAACTGAATGCAATGGTGGTGGGGGTGGGGGGTGGGGGGACTGTGGGGGAACCTTGAAGAAAATTGTAAACAAAATGCCAAGTGCACAGAAAGAACATATCCTGCCTTTTTTGGCAGGTGGCGGCTTTCGTAGATATGCAAACTTTTGAAATGAACTCGTGGGGAAATATTTTGGTTTTCCGCCAATGTATTTCCATTCCTCTTTGAGCTTTGAGTGCACTTTAATAACTAACTTATTCAGTTATAAAAATGCACTGTTATACCATGAGTGCTTTAATGTTTACTGGGCTAAGGCAGAAATGGCAACAGAGAAATGTTGTAACCAATGGGATGGATTTGGCCAACAGTGACAGATGTCAGTTATTTGTATTTTAGCTGTGATGGAAGACAGATGCTGTTAGGGGAGAGGATGTTTAAAAAGTGGCAAACAATTATTCCCTTTACTGTCTGTTTTCCTGTGTGACCTTTCCCATGGAGTATTCTAAAATATGTGAAGATGCAATGTGAATATTGACACCTTTTCACAGCTGAATTGACAAGTTTTCTTTTCTCCATTTGTATTGTTTCAGTGTCGCTATTGGAAATGCTTTGTATGTTAAAATCTAGTTTAATGCTTTAATTTTTGCAATAAAGATTTGAATGCGAACGCAGTATGATTTGAGTAATCAAGTGTCATGCTTCTACAATTCTACAGAACTATTGCTGTAGCAGGAAAGAGTTGGTTAGGGAGGAGTCGCTTGTTATTGAAATGCTGAAATCTGGATTTGATGTGATATCTGCCCTTTCAGGACTCCTTGATTGGTTGGTTGAATCTTGGCTCCATTCTTTCTTAATTCTTAAAACCTGACTTTACCCTAGAGTTGAATTGTTGGAGAATATTTGGTCCCAGCTAGTTGGAAATGTAGCTTGTAAGTCAGCTCCGCAATGTGAATTAGAAATAGTGGTGATACCCAGTCAACTTGATTTGAGTCCAAAGAAAGGTTCAAGGCACAAGGTGGAACTATGTCCAAATCAGAAAGAGCAAGTCCAGTAAAATCTGGTTGAAGATGTGGCTTAGAGCTAATGTTTTACATTTTTTACATTTAGACTAGAAAGGCACTTGCTATATTTTCTCAGTGTTTCTCAGATTTCACACACCAGTTTTTCTTTGGTAAAATTGTTAAAGTAAATACCGCATCCACCCCAAAAAATATTTTTGTGGTTACATAGATCAAATATTGATATTCAAATTAAATTGCCTGTTCGGTGTTGGGTAGGCTTTGATAGTGTGACTTGCGGCAGTGGTTATTGTGGACTGCAAAGTGCCAAAGTTGTCACTGTTGTACTGCTGATTTTACCCACAGACTGAAGAGTTTACCATGGGCCAGAAAACAGTTTTAACCATATTTTAATGCAGTGAGAGCTAAATTCTGCACTACACGTTTTGACAACTCTCACTAAAACAGTAGATCAAGCTCTCTCTAATAAAGTAAAAGGACCTTCATTGCTAGAAAAGTGTGTTAAGAGTATTCTCAAGACTTTAAGACATGAGCATAAATGTTTTTTAAATAAAGTCTTATAAAATCTGAATAAAATGGAGGTGGAATTAGTAAAGTAAATGATATTCTAATCTAGTCTAGTTTTAAATTGCATTGCTATCTGATAAGCCTGGCTGATTGCATATAAAGAATAACAGATTCACTTGATCATGATGGGATACACACCACATGTCAAACTAAGTAAACCACAATGAAAAAAGATATAAAAATAAGTTCTTTAAGGCAGGTAATTTTATTGGGAGGACACTGACTGTACCTGATTTGAGCTGATGGATGTGTTTGGAACCAGTGGGAAAGGAGAAACACATTTGGTTTACATCTTGATATGAATGGGTTAGCAAGCCCAACCAGCCACATTGAGGCAATTCCCGAAAATGAGAGGAATGCCCAGGCTATCGACATTCAACAGATTCAAAGCATCTTTGGTTCAATTCTCAAACAGTTATAAAAACATACATAACATATTTACAAAGCATTTACAGCAAACACCAGTGCAAACACCAATTTCAGAATCCTTAAGAAAGCAGTAAAGAAGAATCATCTCCAAACTTCATTGTGCTTAAACGCAGTAGGAACTGTTGCTCCATGACATATTAAAGTGCGTACTTGCTCAGTAGTTTGAGTGCATAGGAAAGACAGATATACATATGCAAACATATACATTCTACAAACAGGTGTGCTTCAGATCTTGATGCTCAGACAAAGTCCTACACATCTTAAAACTAATCAGCAGGACAAAAAATGACTAACCAGATTTTCTCTTTCATCAATTAAATTCTGACTACTGAACATCTATTGTTAGGTTATAAAGATGCCAGGTGAATGGGTAAATATTAAAAAAACAAAGAGCAGTTCTTACTAGAAGAACAATGCACATACACTATCCAGTGCTTTCCTTTGAAAACTCACAAGGTTTTCTCAAGTAATAGTCTTAAAAGGCAGTCAGTGATATTTTTCATCCATTACATAGGTTCTTCTAATCGCTGCAAGAGTTAGAATGCATGAGTTTGAAAAACAAAATACTGACAGTCTCTTTTAAAGGATGACGGTGCATGGTTTGGCTCTCCTGATAACCACACAAACAGTGGAGTTTAGCCACAGTTAATGCGAAATTAATGAATTCTAGGGGCAATTGACATGTTGCATATTTCTTGAAATCAACTTAAAACATTTTCTTTCATAAAAAAAAAAAAGAGGATTTAAAAAAAAAAAAAAGTAATTTGGCATGATTGGCAATTACCAAAGAGAACCAAACCAAGCATTCAAACTATTCAAACTCATGCTGAGCCATAGGGCTTCACCACGTGGGGGAAAAGGAGAGGGTATCAATCCCTTAAATAATCTAAATCTAGATCTAAAATAATACAAATAAAACAACTATGAAATGGGGGAAATTTATAATTCTAACAATATTTACAGTCAATTTTAAAGACAATTCTAAAGACTCCGCTGGCTTGAGAAACTCAAATAAATAATAAAAAAAAAAAAAAAAAAATTGCAACAATTTGCTGTTGCTGAAAGTACTAAAATGCTCACAGGGCAGGCACATCATTACTTCCTGAGGCTGATTACTTTCAGTAGGCTCAATCAGCTTCTGTTATAATACTGGTGGAGTCTGCCTCGTCAAAGTTCCTCTTGTAGCGGACGGTAGAGGTGAAGTAGGCTCTTTTCTTCTTGTAGATGATGAAGCCAATGGCCGACAGGAGAGCTAGCAGGATGACCAGGAAGAAGCCCAGAGCCACCGGAGAGCCTCCAGACCCTGAGGAGCAGACGGTAAGGGTCAGCCAGGGAGACAATAAGCATGCTAGTCAGTCATCAAGTGGTTCCAGTGTTTGTTTTTATAATTGAGCAATAAGATGTGCTGTACGATCACAAGTAGGGCTTGGCGATATATCGTATAATATCGATACCGTGATATGAGACTAGATATTGTCTGGGAGTTTGGTTATCTTTATATTGTTAAATAACTTAAATGTTACTTCTCCCTGGTCTTAAAGGCTGTGTTACAGTAAAGTGATACAACTTTCTGAACTTATTGTTCTGACCTTCATCAACCTCTCAACAAAGACTTCATACAGCTTCCATCTGAGTGCATATGCGTCTGGATGACGAAGACGAATATATTTAAAAACAAATTTATTCCAGCTGCAAATAACCTCATCAACAAATATTATTTACGATCCCATGTCCTCTAAACCTGATGGCTGGTGGTTGGGGGTTGTGATGACGATGCTAGTGTAATTTATTGGCCTATTGATGTCATCATGATTTTTAGGAGGGTGATAATGCTGACATTAATACTATAGATGATGTTCTCTTGCTACATGTGCAACTGTGGAGGAGCCTGTTGATTTATTGCACTTGGTTGTTTGTACTGTTATGTTATGTTTATTGTATGTTGTTGCTTTGTTTTTTTTTCCTGCAGTCTGAAAGGCAAATTTCACCTCATGGATATTAAACATGTCTCAATCCTCTACTCCAGTGGTTCGCATTAGCATGAGTTTACTAGCACAATAACACAATGTATAACAATGACCATTAAGATCATCGGTTTCCTTCTCCCTATTGTTATCGCCCTAAAATATAAACCGTTATGTAGGCCTAATTCTTTTCTAAGTCATATCTAACAACAAAAACCTTTACAGATGGGGTTCCTTGAGACACAATCTTATCAAATGGGAGTCAAGAAAAAATTTGGGAACTCTACTAAGGTCAAGGTAATGTTAAATCATAACCAATCCCTATGAGCAAAGAAGCCCATTCATGAATTTGCTCAGTACCCAATATAAAATTAGATTATGGAATGCAATGAATGACAAAATTAATAACAATCCTGCCTATCATTTATTAACAGTCCAGAATCGTTAAGGTGTGTAACCATTCAAAAAGGTGGATCTGTTGCATTGATAGGGGTTTATGCAGTACTACTCACTTGCAGCAGCTTTGCAGACAACTCGACTCTGGCTAGCCTTGCAGCTGACGCGACTCCAAGCGCCTTTGTCCGTCGACACCATGACGGCACAGGAAGGCTCGGGCTCCCCCCCAGTCACAGACTCCCCGCCCTTCCAGTTAAAGAAGGCCAGCGCTGAACCATCCAGCCAGGCTACAGGCGCACCTGGCAGAGAAAGGAGGAGAGGTGATGAAAGGGGAGGAGAGAGGAGGGGAGCGGGAGAAAGAAAATAGATGAATGGACTATCACTGCTCACAATACACACTTCACATAGTGTGTGTTAGTGGTGCACGGATTGCAGTTATATCCGCGGGCACCGCGGGTCGGGTCATAAAAATGTACATTCTGATTAATAGCGGATGGGTTGCGGGTGGGTGAAATAATACATCATTAATGAGGAAAATATTAATACCTGTTGCCATTTTCATTTTACCAAAAAAGAAGAACTTAAATAAATGTTTATTTATTTAAAACCAGCCTACTTCAGTGTAATATGTTACCATATCATCATGCTTACATATATCCCACTGAGAAATAATGGAAATGTGTGATCGGGTGCGCATAAAAAAAAAATTTTTTTTGAGTTCATTAAATACCTGCAGCGATCCCACCGCAGCAGAAACGATAAGTGCGTCTCCCCATTAAGAGAGACACTGTGTAGACACTTATAATTATTTCTATTACACAAGAGAGAAACGGGGCCGCAGCATAAACATGAAACTGTATTGCAAAAGGCACAGTTCACCATGGAAACATTTAATTACTGAAAGCAGCCTCTCTAATCTTTAAAGTAAATCGTTAAGAAAACACTCATACATCAATACAAGGGACACACAATAAAGAAATCACATAGAAAGCTCACGCTGCTCGACATAATTTAAAAGGCAATATAGAGGTGGAGTGAAATGTCCATGCGGGTGCAGGGTGGGTGCGGGTCTATAAATCGTAGAAAATAATGTGTTCGGGTGGGTGGCGGGTGGATGATTTATGCGTACATGCGGATTCGGGTGGCGGAAGAGCCGATCTGCGCATCACTAGTGTGTGTGCTTCTATATACGTGCAGTTGTCAGATGTGTAGGGTAAATATCACGCACAAATGAGATGGTAACACCATCATAAGGATTATACATTAACGGCAAATCCACAGAGAGAAGAGTCAGGTCATGGGATACAAGCTAATGAAGAAAATTGTGTTGTCTTACTCAACAGAAGTTAGTGTCTTTAGTCATGAGTTCTCTGATTAAATCAAGAGAGGAATGCTCCCGTGGTTTGCTCTCTGCCACTGGCTGAACACTGATGTAATTACTTGCAAGTTCTTTTTATTTCTTCCTTTTAAATATTATCCAAGTCTTTACTGTCTAGCCTCTATATCAAAGGGTGGAGTTTACCTTGAGTATCAAGGTCCATACCCAGCCATACCCGACTGGTGATGAGAGGGTTATCAGACATGTACTTTGTCACAAAGTCATTCTCCTCTTTGGTATTTATAGTCAGCAGATGAGCATCTGTCAGGAAAAAACAAAACAACAACTTTAGAGGCCATGCTGTGTCTACTGAACTCCATCCAGCAACAATGGACTTCTACTGCTTCAGATAATAATAATAATAACTTTATTTGTATAGCACCTTTTAACAAGACTGTTTACAAAGTGCTTCACAGAATAAAAAGGCATAAAAACAAAGAAATAAAAGCAGTAAAACAATAAAAAGATGAATACTAATAATAACAACCCTTCATAATTCAATTGCTTCCTGCACCAAACACAACAATATAGGATATAAATGGCATAGGATATAAAAACCACTCACCCAGACTCTGACAGATGCTCTTGGCCTGCTCCATGTCATAGACGGTGTAGTTGTAGAAGCTCATGTCGAAGGCGTAGCAGTGGTCCTGGTACTGCACCCACTTGGACGCACCGTTGCTCCGAGGACAGTCATTGGCCACTGGGGCTACTTGCAGTTTGGCCCCTGATTCATAACAACAGAGACAAGATGGAATACAGTTGATGTAACGTTAGCAGAAATAGGTCGAAGGATAGATGCACAACTATATTACACAATGTTATGACTTTTTCTGTAATGTCTTAAAGCAGTGGTTCTCAACCGTTTTGGCTCGTGACCTCTCAAAATGCGACCCCCTGTCACAGGCTGCATATGCAGAGTGTTCAACCAAAGAATGATTTTCCTTTTTCAGGTTCTTTAATTTAATATCAGAGGAGGCCTAGAGGCTGAAAACTATTCAGTATTCACAAAACTTTTTTTTTTTGGTGAAAAATCTGAAAAAATAGACATGATAATGAATTTGTATAGTAGAAATATGTTTCTTTCCTATCCCATAAATCATCTCGCGACCCACCGGGGGGTCCCGACCCCCAGGTTGAGCATCACTGCCCTAAAGGATTCAGTGCTAGGAGGGGCAAGGAAGTGCTAGGAGTCTAATAACCATTCAATATTGACAATTTCAATCAGTTCCGTATCCTGTGTGATGGAAGTTGAACAATGCCTGTGACATAAAACACAGTGTCTTACTCTGGAAAGCGGTGGTGATGGTGGTGTTGTAGCAGATGGCTCCGTCTACCAAGGTGTGGCAGCTGGTTCTCATCCAGCCTCCGGTAGGGGTAATGAACACACAGCCGCCTTGTTTACGGTCTGAGCTGGACCCCTCCCGTGAGTCAGAGATGGCGGCTTTGTAGTCATATCTGGTCCCATCAGACCACTCATAGGCTGAGCCACTAGCCTGCGTAGAGCGACACAGTCATGTTAGCCCATCTGGTTAACAGTCGGAGAGAAATATGAGCAAAGATGTATGAGGTGCTCTGGCATGCCTCATACCACATGACTGCGTGCATCTTCACCGTAATGAAAATGAAATCTGAGTTCAATCTGAATAAAATACACAATCTTTCTTGTCAGCAGAAATGTGATCTGAATGGACCTACTGTCTCATAATGAAGCTCAATTATAATTTAGCAAAAAAAAAAAGAAAATGTAAAATGTAACCCTCTAACCCTAACCCTTCAAAGCACAGGTTCTGGTTCAGCAGTGGTTCTTACCTCCTGGTTGGACAGGCCAATCCAGAGCGAGAAGCCGTCTGTTCTGGCAATGAGCTCCACATGTCCATGGTGCTGGAAGTCATGGACACTTGCCAGGTGCCCTCCACGCTGACCGCACTCTTCCAGCGCCTGGAACCAACTCAACCTTCTGGTAACAACCTGGTAAGTCAGGTTGCCGTATTGTTGAAAATCCTTGGACGACTGGCTGTACTCCTTTTTTGATTCTTAGGAAGGGAGGATTAAAGCAAACGAATGAGAAAAGATGATTTTGACCATTTGCAATAAGTATAGTAAACTGTGTCAGGAGAGGGAAGAAGTATGGCGTAGAGAGATAAAGTGGGATCCACCAACCATTGTCCAGTTTGCAGACCACAATGCTCCTCTGTTTGAAGGGCGAGAAATAGTGCCTGTTGGTGATGAGTTCCCAGACTCCGTCAGAGTTGAGACCCGCCATGAAGTCTCCATCTATGTCTGGCCTGCCGAACCTCCAGTTGGAGTACTGGACCTTTGTGCCATCATACCATGTCATCTGGTTATCTACAGCAGAACACAACAGCCAAAGACACGTCCATACTTAACACCAGGATTTCATTTGGGCAAACTGGGTGAATCTACAGCGTCTCAATTAGTGGGGATTGTTGCAGCTTCACTTTATGATTTGGGAATGACAAGTGTATTGTAACATAACAAACTTGCCTAGTGCAGCCTTAACTGTAGAAGAGAAAGGGATGGAGAAAGACATGGTGTCCACAGAGGTAGTCACATATATTGGCCACAGATACATCTACTAAACTTTGTGGTAAAAATAGAAAAGTACCAACCGTTTTCATCCTTGTACAGCCCCAGCCACACAAACTGGACCAGGTTACTGAAGGGTACGAGCTGCTGCTTGATAAACTCATTCTCCTCTGCATTCCGGATAGTTAGGACTTCTGCACTTTCATCTGAAATATAAATGCAATCATCAGCACCTTCATCATCATCATTTCTACTATACATCAGTCCGTTATTGTTTCATTAGGAAATAGCCATACAACAGCCCGCAGTCAAATCCTTACAGAGTTTCTTGCAGGTGTCATGAATCCGTCCTTTGTCGAAGTGTTCCCATCTGGAGGCCACCAGCTGGAAGGAGTAACAGTTGCTCTTGAAGGGGATCCAGGGTGGACTGTTGATTTTGTGGGGACACCTCACTGCAACATCCTCTGGTGTAGTGATGGTCTCTTCTATTATAAATAAGTTGAACATTTTATTTAGATTATTTCAGAATATTCACATTTCTAATTTGGAGGTTAAAAAAAAGTTTTCAGCACTATTTGTAGCAAATAAATCTGTTTTTGTGCATTATACGGTTTCCCGCCTTTTCCATTTCATGTTTCTCTGACCCATCTCTGCCTTTTTTGAGTGTAAAAAAACGAAAATTCAACAACTTCTACCAAAGTTTCTAACAAAAGGTTAAAAACAAAAATGCTCTTCTTTCTTTGCATATCTCCCTGAGACACATACACTGATGCATGTCAGCAGAGAGGTCAGAGGTTACAGAACAAGGCCATCATAAGTCATGGGAGGGTAGGCTATCTTTCTCAAGACACAACAGCAGGGAGGGACTATCATAGGAGATAAAACCTGTGAACTTTTAGTTACAGGGCTCTTTAATCACTAGACAATAAGAATAAGAATAAGAATCTATACTTATGGAGAACTTATCAAAACAGAATTAGAAAGTGCTTTACAATAAAGCGAAATAAAAAAGAACAAATTACATATATAAATCAAGATAAAGAACAATAAAGTAAAATGGTAAGAAATAGTCCCAGCCATAGGGATAAGACAAATAGAATAAATAAAGAACAGACACAGTAACAAGAATAAAATGAATAAAATCCTACAATTATAGAAAGTATATTTTGAGAAGTGATTTAAAACACCATACTGACTTATTCAGTCTTAGCAGAATAGCAAGCTGACTGATTTTTTTATGTACCATTGTTTTGTCCAGACCACAATAATAATGGGTATTCATATATTGTTGGTACAGAGATCAAATGGGCTAGATAGTTATGCCATAGCAAAGCTTTTTAACTCTAATGCAAACAGATAAACACTAGCCAATATATCAATATGCATTCATGCTGCATCATAAATACTGGAGTGGATGTGAAGGATGGTAAATGCAGTAAAGGCTTTCCACCCAGGGGTGAATGTAAAATTCTTATGGACTTCTCTTTGACTTTCTATGGTAGGAAGTGACCCATTTATACAATTCCCAAATATCCCACAGAGAATTAATGAAATGTCCTAATTTCCTAATATTCCAGAAATTCCACGATCAGTGGGAACCAGGATTTTATAGGAGGGAGTTGTTTCTGTCTTTCTGTGTCCTGTACCACCACTCACCATGTGGCTTGTGGCAGATCACGCCTCCTAGCTCCTCCTCACACTCCGTGGCTTTCCAGAAGCCGTCAGTGTCCAGGTAGACACAGGAGCCGCTGGTTTCCTCTGAAGACCAGCGGCTGAACACGGTGTGACTGTGGTCGGTCCAGCGGTAGTGGATCCCGTCCTGAACACATACACCAAAAAAACAATAAATAAATAAAAACAAATCATGAAACCTGTGGAAAACTAGAGAAGTACACTACCGGTCAAAAGTTTGGGCACATGCATGCCTCTTTATATTTACTACATTTTAGAATAATAGTAATGACATCAAAACTATATATGAAGTAACACAAATAGAATTATGCAGTGACCAAAAAAATCTAAGCTATCTCATATTTTAGATGATTTAAAGTAGCCACACTTTGCCTTGATGGAAAGACAAAGGCTTTGGAAAGAAATTCATACATAGGCATCAACTTCACTATTTATATTTGTCGAAGAAACAAATTTCAAGCATTTAAGCATAAGCCTTTAGATCAAAATGGCTTTAAGATAATGAAAGACATAGTACATTCAATCAGGTGTGTCCAAACGTTTGACTGGTAGTGTATATGCATGATTTACAAAAAAAAGAAAAATGTGGTGAATTGGAATATGAATATGTTTGGTAATTTCATAAATATGAATTGTTTGGTACACTTACGTCTTCACTAAAGAGTCCGATCCACATGGGTGTGCGTGCACGGCTCACGTGCACGCTGAGGACGGACTGCAGGAAAGTGTCGGCCACACTTGCCAGGTTCATGTCTTTTAGATTGCACTGCTCCAGGGCCTCGAACCAGGTGAGATTCTTCTGCAGCAGCAGGATGGTGTGGTTGTTGACCTGGAAGGGCTCCGAGGGAACCTGGGGCTCCTCCGGCTTATCTGACATTAGAGAGAAGTTAGTAAGCCTTGTGTAACATCTTGATAGTAGGCTAAACCTCTGAACGAAACAGTTATTTCTTTGTATTTTCAACTGCTCAACGATGGAGGACGGTGTTATGAGACATTTCATCCTCAAGCAAATGACAAAGGAGTATTATTTTTACACAATTCTGCATTGTAATTTATTCTTCACAAGACGTTTCTGTTGGATCCCTGCTCTTATGAGCTAGCTTACTTGTCTCTATTGTGAAAAATGAGGCTTTATTATTTGTGTCAATTATGGAGAACCATCGATGTTGATTCAACTGCTTGGTCGTCTATAGCGGTTGATAAAAGTTAAGTTACTTACTGTCCCTTTAAAATGGAATGATCTAGAGGTACCCTATCAGACGTCAAAGTCTATGCTGCAAAAAATCTAAATAAATCTTTTATGTTCTGTATTGTTTTTGCAAAAATTAAGGGGAATTCTACAATGAAAATTAAATTCATAGATATAGCTCTTTGCGTGGCGGAAAATTCTAACTGGCACCTCTCAATAGGACTTTGGCTCTCATAAATTAATAGATGTGAACTCATGGAGAAAATTACATATATTTTAAAGAAGAAATATGATTGCTTTCTGAAAATTTGTCAGTCTACCCCAAAACCTTGCCTTTGTCAACAATGGAAGGATACAATACAGATATGATGAAGTGATTCTGTCCAAATTATCTCCCATGAAATTGGTCTAAATGTCTCTACCATGTTTTTTTTTTCCAGTTTTATGTTTGCTTTGTATGTTCTATATTCTGAAAAAAGGAAAATAAAAAATGGAAACATTTTAAAAACTTTTTGCAGTGTAATCTGATGTTAAGCAGTACCACACCTGCGGTGCACATAACTGTCTTGGTGGTCGTGATTTACCTGCATAGTGCTGGCAAATGCCCATATCTTGCTGCTCTGTGCAGGCGCCATAGTCCCAGGTACCCATCATGGCAGAGTTGGGGTTGTTGATCAAAAACACACACAACTCCATAGGGTCTGGAGCAAACGGCTACCACAAACAAACAAAATGACAATGTCTATTCAAATTGAGTCTTTTTTTTCCATTCAAAATGTATCTTTATCTTTATTATGAGCTACCATAGGCCAGTGCTAGAAGAGAACATATTCTAACTACTGAAGTAGCTGTAATGACATAGCAGAAGTGTTTTCCAGCTGAATTAACATCATGCATGGTAAAATACAACTCAGCATTGCGAATACAGAACTGAAGGAAAGGGGAAGTGAACTTACCTGGATGCGGACGGGCCTCAGCATGCCGTGAATCAGGGGGTTAAAATTGAGGAAGGAGACTGGGCTTTCATCTACCCATTCTGGGTCGTTAGTTTTCAGTTTCAGACCAATCCATATCTTCTCCATTTCCGTTATGTTTGGCAGCAGGGTGGTGATAAAGTCTAAATACAATCAATTAAAATAAATATTGGAGTGGTTCAATGTGGCATTTTGTGGCATGCAGTGATGTTGCACTTTGGTAGCAGATTCTGCTGAAAGCAGATTCTGACAATATATATAAAAACTAGTCATTTTACTTAATTTGTGAATCGCTTTCTTTACGTTATTAAACCTTTCAGTTTGAACAAGTGTAACAGCGACATCCGACCAGATTTCGGTGTTAAACTTGTTGTTTTAATAACATAAACAAAACTTAAAACAAATTCAGCAAAATTACTATTTTTTTTAATATACTGTATATTGTCAGAATCTGCTTTGTTTGCGTTTATGCTAGAAGTGTGATTGTCAGACCTGTTTCATACAATGGCAGTGAATGGAAAGAGAAAAAAAACACACAATTCTTCAATTTTAGGGTTATATCATGTCCAGGAAGCTACACAGCCCAAGGTACTACCAAAATTCAACATCACTTTAACTTAATCTGACCAGCTGCTGCTGTAAAACAAAAGCATGTTTTCTTGGTCAACATGAAATTAATATGGCTTAAAAAACAAGATGAGGCACGTGCCAGTTGACACCATGGGCATTACGATAGGCCTGACATGCTGACCATGCCTGCCATGTTCATTAACTGCAGTAGTGCCAGAAGAACAGCTGGGTGGATGTCCTCACCTTGCTCCACCTGGTCAGATATGGTGACCAGAGTTCCCTTCAGGGTCGTGCACATCTCATTGGCGTACTTGAATGACAGGTGCAGACTGGGCTTCATCACTGTGTAGCACTAGAAAATACAGGTCAGAATCACAATCAGTTAAGCCATGTGTTTACGTTTACAAGACGTACACAGACATGCATTGTTAGACACCAGCAGTGTATAATCTCATCCCTTGCTCACAGATGCCCAGCAAAAGGACGCAAAGGTAAAGTGTTTTTTCAATGATGGCCCATCTAAACAAAATAATTTTGTGTTTTTGTCAGCATGGGTGTATGTTCAAAATGTCATATCAAGACCACTTGGTAATGTGATAGCGTTAGTTATTGTCAGTTATTTTTATCAGCTGTAAGCAATCCAAAATAATTCAAATTCTTCATGTTTTGAGATCGTATTCAGTGGTGACAGCCATGTTGCTTGTGTCAACATCCCAGACTCACTGCCAGGCAAGTGATAACACTAAGTCAATATTTGGTTCAGCCTGTGTATTAGTAGGTTATCAAAGAGTCTACAGGTCCTAGGTAATTCACCAGCACCTGTATGGTCCATAGAGTGTTTGATACATTTTGAGACATTGGTGCTCTTGCTCCTTTCCACTCATGTTGGAAAAAAGACAATGTGTTCATCAGGAGATCCTGCTGTCTGTCTCTTTCTGTCAGCGATTTTACCATCTGATAACCAGCAGCTAGCGCTGAAAACTCTTATCTTTAAAGGAAAATTCCACCCTCGGATACAGAGGCACTGTTATATACACAGTATCATTAATCTGCAGTGTTCAATGCATTCCAGGAGTTATTTTGTGATGAAGTGTTGTAATTTACTTTTTTGGTGTGCCCACTTTCCCTCAACCTGTCTCATCCGCTTCTACTTCAGCTAGTGATTTCCTACATTTCCCAAAATGCCTTTTGACAAGCCCCAGGGAACGAACCTGAGCTTGTTGCTTTCAGCTGTGGGTTATACATGTAGTTGGATAGAGCAATAGTGTTAGTGTTGATAGCATTAGCAATAGTAAGAGAAAGAGATCTAGTTTTTCCCTGTCAAGATAAAGTGAGTCACGCCCCTAACTCAATACACAACATGTCTTGTGGCTGCGTTGCATTATGGACTATTTAGGCTACTGTCAGTGGAAAATTTGGTATCTCTTCCTCTTAAAAAATACCAAAGAAGAAAATGTACCCATGAATACATTGCCAGTAGCTGTTTTTTTAACAGTGGATTTCCCCTTTAAGTAAAAAAAAAAATCCCTTCATCCCTTTCCTCTTAGCTCTACTTTCTCTTTTCTTTTCGTAGCAGTTCTCTCTTACATGATCATTCCAGGGTTACAAGAATATTGGCAGATCTGAACCTTACACTCTTTTACTATTGGGCACTTTTAATGTTGGTGGCCCAGGAATGTACCCTTATTCTGCTGCTGCACTCATTGTGAGTCGATCTGTGTAAGAGTGTCAGCCAAACAAGCACTCAGTGTGTAGGAGAGTCAGACCTTGTCTCTGAAGGCCAAAGAGTTCTTCTGACAGGGATGCCCTCCGGCGTGAGGCTCCAGAGGGTTTCTCTCCACCGACGTGACGTTGTGCCGCTCACACACGAAGGGCAGCCGGCGCTCACAACTGTACTCATACTCTGTAAGTAAATATATGACAGCAAGCGTGTGTGTGTGTGAGTAAGAGAGACCACAAGCGCGCCTGACATTCAATTAATCATAATCAAATAAAATAATCAAATGCGCATGAAGCCTTTTCTGCTCTCTGTAGGGATTAACACCAGATTGGGTTTGCTACTAAGCTCAGCTGTATAGAAATAGAGTGATGTTTACTCACCCGGGAAGAGGTTTTCAGGACTGATAGAGGTGCATCTGCCCAGGAAAACTGAATGGTAGAAGTGCATCTGGCTGAACCTGGGACATAAAGCACACATTATTAAAGACAATGTCTGTGCTCGTAACATAATATTTTACTGTATATATATATATATATATATAGGAATGTGTCATAAATATTTGACTGTGTTTGTGAGAATAAGTGTGCGTGTCTGTATTGCTTTACGTCATTGGGTAGTATCGCCCAGGCTGTCTCATATCGGCCCACCAGCTTTGCTTGGGAGAACCTGACATCTGTTCAACAACATCACAAGTCTCAGAACGGCATCATGGGATTAAATAACAACATATGTAAGACATAACATATGCAATTTGGTGGATGCTTTTATCTAAAGTGCATGGACAGTAGCATGGGTGGCCCTAGTGGACTAATTACATCAAACTATAAATACAATATCTTATACGATATCCATCTTCCACCCCTTGATTGTTGAGTTTTTTTGGGGGTTTTTTTACAATATAGTTTTTTTCTTTTTGGTGAAGTCTGTGTTTTGTTCTACTGCTGGCTGTGTGGTGCCAACATTTCCTGCTGCTTCAGACTGCGCAGTTGTTTTATGATTAATCAACTAGTATATTTTTTCTTGCCCAGAACACACTGGAAAGAATCTCCACAGTCACAGGCTCCCACGAATCACCTATGGTGGCCCACGGGTGACAGTGGTTGTATTTACACATGAATATTGACAACTTGATGAAAAAATGCCCTATCAATTTTAATTTCACAGGCCTTTGATGAACTTTCAGTCATTTTTTGCCCCGAGCCCCAGTTAATTTCTGACACACACACACACACACACACACACACACACGCAAACAAACACACACACACACACACACAGAAATATATCAAAATATTATTCTAATAATATTTGGGACCGTAAACTCAGTGCGCTATTCATGACATAGCATGTTTTTTATTGTGAGTCTGTCCTGCCATGGTCAGATATGGTCTCCTGTCATTTACGTTTGATAGTTGCTGGTGGATCTGTGTGGCAGCAGTGAAGCTGAGTGGTGCAGCCAGTTGGCTACCATTCCCACTGCAAAAGAGTCTAGCCTCCTCAAACGTCAGCTTTGGCTCCGTCACAAACCAAAACTCCCGGCCATCTACAAATATGGACGTCTCATGGTGTCCACCTAAAAACATAACAGACAGCAGTCTAAAATCAGGATATATTGTGGACGGCAATAGTTGTGTGTGCTACCCATTGCAAAAGACAATGTTGAATCAGGAAAATTCTGGCCACTGATTGGTCAAAATTCTGGAGTCTAGACTCAAAAGACATTCATAGATTGGGCTTACCAGGATTGTACCAGTCGGGGTTCTTTGGTGTCTTTCCTGTTGAATCACAATCAAATAGTGAATTAGCCACAGAATATGACCAAAAGTGTTCAAATAACCCGATCGTGTTACATTCTAGTTCATTATTTTTGTTTTATTTATAAGCTCCTAAGGTTTTTAAATCACACTTGGACAAATGTTTATTTTATCACTTCACTACTGTGTTTTATCACTGTGCAAATAAATTAACTAAACTAATTAGATAGGCTATTATGTGGCTGCCAAATACCAGTGAAATACCAAATCCTTTTTATTAAACATCTATGAAATTACAAATCCCTTTTAATAAGCAGCCTTCATGAGGAAATGTGAGCTCTTCACAAACACAAAAAACACACACTTCAATGCAAGCACACATACAGATCATAGAAGTGTTTTGCCATGTAATCTTACCCCGGGGTATTTGGCAGACCCACTCCAGCCTGGCATCACAGTGGAATGGTGTTGCATAGAAAGGCCTAGGAGGGAAGTCGTGGAGCAGGAACTCAAACAAGTGCTTCAAGCTGTTCTTCATCGTCTGATGAGGGCAAAGATTGTTTGAATCAAAACTTGGAGAAAACATATTATCACAAGGAAAACATACAAACAAAAAAACATGACACTGCAACCCCTAACCCTGATTAATCAATGCTATCCTTCTGTCTGCTGATAGCATAAGACAGTCTGTGACATTATGGGTCTTGTTGCCATCTATCCAGTGATAGTTTATGAAGAATGACCTTCCTTGATTGCCAACACAAGCAACGTTAAGTGAGTGCAATGATCAAAGTCAGGTCAAAGCCAGAGCGTGCCAAGAGAAAAATATAATGGCACTCCTTCCATCTGGAACAGTGGTGTCATGGTGGGAGGGAAGTGATCCAACAACTTGGTGAAAGGTCAGTCAAAGAAAAGACAATATCATCATGGCCAGTCAGAACCGGCTGTATGACAGATGCACGTGACAATGTGCTCTTGATATGAAAAAAACAAAACAAAAAAATGTGTTGCACCACATTTTTTTTGTCTTTTCCTGCATTTTCCTTCAAGCCAGCATGTGGGAAATTAAATCACTGTGGTCAACGGGGGCGGATTTCAGCTGTAACATTTGTCATGACCACCCACAAACAGCTGAGCAAATGGCCTTGATCCACAGATCAGGCTGTACAGATCTACCCAGTCCGCCTTAAAAATGCCATGGCCCTTGTTAATCTGTCCCAAGTCCACCCAGCCTACCTTAAATGCTGCGCAGTCCCGATTGTATGCATCATCCTCATGGAAATCTTGGTGTAAAATACCCATAGACACCTGTTGCAGAGACATTAGAAAAAATAGACATTACACTCAGTAAACAATGTCTTTTATCAAGATGTAGTGAATCTGTCCAAACCAGTCATGGTGTGTTTTTACAAAAAAGTTGAACACAGAGCAGCAGGGTTATGCACTGAAAAAAAATGCTCATCTTAAAAAGGCATTTAATCTAATATTAAGTCCTCAAGTGTCATTTTCCTGTACAAGTAAGACATATGTATGCAGAGAGATAATTCCACTTGTTTCCCAATTCACTTTTACTTTTACTTTTCAAGAATTCTGTAGAATCAAGTGACTGTGTGTGAAATAAGGCAGATCACTCCACTGGTATCAAGATAATGTGACTTGATTCAAGAAAATTCTTGAAACAAGTTGATTTGCATTGGAAAAAAAAGTAATTATGTCACCCCATTTGAAGATTTTTTCACTTATTTTAATATTTTTTTTTCTGTGTGTTAGTTGTGCACTCACAGGTCGGCCATCGCTCCACTCCCAGGAGCGGTCTGCTGGGTTTCTCCTGTTCAGGCCGACCCAGAAGAAACGGTTATCACTGGAACAAGGACAACATGAGAAAACCACCGTCATTCATTACACTTTATTTACTGATCGGGATACAAACCATTAAAAGTTTATGTACCTTATCCAAACTGCATGATATCATTACTGTGTCAACTCTGCTTCTCCCCAAACAAGTGTGAAGTGTGAGATAGCAGATGGTGTGTGTTTATTTCAGTGTTCAAGTGAAGTACTGGGTGTTTACATGAGAAGCTTTCAGGAGGTTTAACTCTGAGGTATGTGTCTGGGAAGACAGACCTGCATGTTTAGCATTCATCTGTTGTGAACAGACTGGCACTACCAGTCTGAGATGGAATGATTCCCACACACATGTATAAACAAACACACACACACACACACAAACGTTTTTGCGTGATGTGTGTGTGTGTAGGGGTGTAACAACATTCTAAATGGATTTGTTGATGTCTTTATTACTACCAAGGGTGGAAGTAATCAATTCCATTTACTCACGTTACTGTGTACTTTTAGTATATTTTTACTGAAGTATTGCACTTAGCTACATTTTAAGTCATATCCATTACAGAGTACAAATTTTGTGTCTCTCCATAAGCAGCAGAAATTGGACAATTGTAAATCGGCCGATTGTGGAGTGATTTGCAGTGAACACTGGTCAGCAAAGAAGAGAAGAGTAGCTTTTATTAGTGGCTTTAATTTGTACACTTAATTTTATAATATCTTTTTTTTCCAATTAAAAGAAATCAGATTGAACTCTGTACCCTCATCCTTTTAGAACAAAAAATGTAACAATGTTCTTTATGACTACATGTTAAATTAGCTACTTTTTACTTTTACTTAAGTAGACTTTTATGTGAGTGTGTGTGTGTGTGTGTGTGTGTGTGTGTGTGTGTGTGTGTGTGTGTGTGTGTGTGTGTGTGTGTGTGTGTGTACCTGATGGTGTCTCTCATGACGTAGTGCAGGGCCAACATCTCCTCCTGCTGCGTGAAGCTGGGCAGGTTGGCCCCCAGAGCCTGACAAAACCTCTCTGCTTCCTCCCAGGAGCGCTTCCTGCTCAGCCGCTCCTCATGGAACACCTGACAAGGCGACACAGTTCACAACAGCTCCTGCCTGTCTGTCCCACAGCACCAAGGCTGCTGATGGGGGAGGACACAGTCCACATACACAAAGGGCTGGGCAATACGGTGGAAATTAATATCACGATAATTATACGTTTTTTTTTTCAGTGTCAATATATGTATCACGATATGGCTGATGTGTGCAAAATCACTTAACAAACTCATTTTCATCGCACTGAATTTTTAAATAATATTCCTCAAGAAAAAAGGTAGTTTTGCACAATTTTTTTTAACAATGTAAAAAAAGAGTTTCAATGTTTTGGTGGTCAGACCAAATGTATTTATTTATTATATTCTATCCATTTATTTATTTTATTCTACTATACTAACTACTCCATTTATGCCTGATGAAGGTCTGATGACCGAAACGTCGCATTAAAAGTTTTAACTGCAAGTCTGAAGCAGTGTGCGTGTGTCTTTTTTACACTGTAAATAATATTCCTCAAAATGTTTTATACCTCATTTTGAGTTTTTAAATAAAATTGGCTTGTTATCATCAATATAGACAACAGAATTGTGTATCACAATATCACATGAAAGATGACATGATTGTACTGAGAGATGATAACGATAATATTGAATTATTGCCCAGCCCTGCGTACATACAAGTATTCAAGGACACAATCACACACACACACCTTGTAGCAGTATTTGATGGTTGGTCTGGACATCCATCCATTAGGACAAGGTATGTCGGGGTTGGGCTCTGGTTCTGGAGGCGGTGGCGAAGTGATGTCTCTCTTACAAATGGTGCCGGCTTTAAAAATGGTGCAGTTCTTCACCTCCCACTTGCCCAGGGGTTTTGCTGTGGACATGACTGCACAACCTCCAGGCCGGTCTGACAGACACAAGCAGATACAGCACAAAGAAAATAATCATATTGTACAAAATTGAAGGTACAGATGCAAGTATGAGAAAGAAACAATCCTGTTCACGTATAGACACAGATCAAAACACACACAGCTTGCGCCACTTGGTATGGCTGGCCAAAATCACTATACAATAGTTGTACTAATATTACTAAAACACTAATGTGCTGTTTGTGACTGCACAGTCAGTGTGCTGTTCATGTCTAATACTAAACTCAAAGACAAGAAAAGAGCCTGTACCCTGATTTGGTAGGGCATAGAACCTCAATAAGGAAATCAGGGAGTTGAGACAGCAATAAGAGTTCATTAATAAGAGATGGTACAAAAAAAGTGTACCAAAAGTACCAAAGAATAATTACTATCATATTTCAGTCCACCAGGCCATCATCAGTGCAAAGAACATATCACGTACAAATAGAATTGGATGATGAGTTACAGGTGTAGACAGCAAATTGGCTGAGGCTCACACAGGATAATTGCATATAATACTGGTGCGGCTAGGGGAGCATATAGCATTCATACTGTGGTTTCCCTTCTGTCCAAGCATTATTCTAGATTAACATTCCCCCTGTGGACTCTTCATGCACCCCTTGCCTTTTAGTACGGAAAACAAGCTGGGGTTATGTGAAAAATGCTTCAAGTTTGCCACTTTTAAACAACAGTATTGTATGGAATTTTCCTTGTCTCGTTAAATTACACTTTTTGCTGTATCAGCTCTCTGATTTCCCTTTTTGAGGCTTTTTTATGTCCTAGCAAATCAGTGTGTGGGTTCCTCTTTTGTCTAATGTTGGTGTATGATTCATCTGAACCTCCGCATCTGAAGAAACCACCAACTACTTTGGCAAGACAATTCAGCACTTTATAATACGGTACTAGTGGATTTATCCAGCAGCAATAAAGCCAAGCAGTGTGGTCTATACTAACCTGGTTCAAACCAGCCCCAGTTGGTGTATGTAACCGCACCCTGTGCTCCATCCTGGCTCAGCCACTGGTACTCCCCTGTGTTCTTAATGTCCTGGAGCCCTATCCAAAAATACTGAGGTTCCCTACTGATCTGCTCCCCAAGCAGACGGCTGATAAAAGCCTGCTCGAACCTGGAAAGAACAATAAAATATGAGTGCTTTTTCCTGCTCAAACATAGAAAAGACAGTTAAAATGGTGTTACAGTGGCATGCTGGCATGAAAGAGCCATAATAATGTTTTTCTGTAGAAATTCAGCTCTTCTTTTGAAATGGTACCAGGAAAGCTTTTATGTGGACAACTGAGGAAAAAAACAAGTGACAAAGTGTCACTCTTTGATCAGAAAGGAGGGTCACAATTTGAACAAACTCCTACCTGTTTCTTATGGTGATGTTACAGCGGTCTTTGAAGGACACTTCCTTGCGGTTCACTTGATAGCAGGAGTTGCCGTGTCTCCTCCACCCCTGAGGGAAGGAGAGTTGTACCTCGATCACAGAACTTCAGCATGATCAGTTGAATCTCTCAGGCCAACAAAAATCTGCACCCATACTGTTCTACTAGGGATGGGACGATATATTGAAATTAAATATATCGCAATACAAAAATGTGACAATATGTATCGTGGAGCAGGACATTGAATCGCAATATTAGCTACATTTTATTCTGCTGTAGTAATCACAAATGAGGCAGCTTGCCCAACAGAATTTTACAAGCTCTCCATCCAAATGATATTTTCTGCACTTTGTAATGATATTTTTAAATTGTTGTTTACATTCTAGCAAGCCAATGTCATTGCTAGAAACACTTGTGGCTCAGAAATAAACATAATTCTGCAGTCATACTTTGTTGTCATTGAACTTTTATTTATTTCATCGCATCGTGGTTGTATCGAATCATGAACCCCATATTGCATAATCAAATCGTATCGTGAGACAAGCATATCGTCCCATCCCTATGTACTACCATATTTAAAAAGGTACTGCAAAATACTGCAGGCCTCCCTTGGTAAAACATACTGTAGATGAAAGCATACACGCAAAAATCAGGTCACACTGACAATACTTACATCCTCCGGCGGACATCTGGCCACTGTCGCTGACTCCCTGACCTCTCCTTTCTTCTGACACATGAAAGGTAGTTTTTCACTGCAATTCCCGACCATCCAACCATGAGACTGGGGAGAACGGACACAGGTTTGATTTTGCAGACCCAAAAATAACAAACTGGAACAGACGATCATAAGAAGACACACAAACACGATCTAGGTGATACGCACACACCCCACACACACAGGGTACAACACAAAAAGCAGGATATGATGGGTGGGGTTATACAAAAGCGCAAGCACATACATGCACACACACACACACACACACACACACACACACACACTCACCATTCCAGAGTAGAAGACACAGCTGGGATCCTGTGTAGGCTGGGAAGGCTGGTTTGGGCCCCAGTAAGCGAAGGTGACGGGTGCCTGGTCGGCCCAGTTGAAGACAGTGGCGCTCATGTTTGTACCGATCAGACCAATCCACACATCCAATAACTGGTTATCTGATGGACCACAACAAACATGAGCATGTCATTTTAAGGAAACTTTTAAGATGTGAAATTAAAGTCAAGCAGTCAAGGCAGGGGGTCAGGTGAGAAAACATTCTGGGTTCAGCCCTTGTTTCTTCCATGGTTAAAACTGCACAGCAAAAAAATGTCCAATTTAACTCATATAATTCTGAGTTGAGTGTTGAAATCCTATGTTTCTCGAAAAACAAATGAAAAAAAAAACTGCCATAGGGATGCGATCATTTCAATGCAAATCAACATGTTTCAAGAATTTTCTAGACTCAAGTGACGTTATCTGGATATGGGTGGGGTCATCTGCCTTATTTCAAGACGATGTCAGTGTCTTGCCTAATTCTTTGCATTGGGATTCATAGGGGTCTGGACGCAAGCCTATCCACGACTGATTCACTGACGGAACCTCTTCTAGTTGTCAGTTATCAAAATCTTTGACCAATCACAATAGCAAAGCAGATTGACGTAATCTGGAAGCACCTTAGAGCTAACAACAATCATGGCGGTGTTCACTTCCAACCTTTTAAACATGCTGATTGTTTTATTTCATCGATGCCATTAAGTTTTTTGAGGACCGATGAAATCAATAAATCTTAGCTTGCTATCCATCCAATTCCTTTGCCGGTGCTTTCATTGTGTTAGTTGTTGTTGCGCTCTGTAACACTCATTATAAGTAGGTTTGTCCCGCCTACATCAACCATCCAATCAGGTATGTCGGACAGATACTGTCTGACATGACTGTCAGTGGATAGGCTTGCGTCCAGACCCCTTCATGGGGGCTGGACACCAGGCAAACCGGATTCTACTACATTTTTGAAACAAGCCAACCTGCATTGGAGACGTGAAGTGAAATTAGCTCACGCCACTGACAGATATTTCCCTTGTTTTGAGACGAGTAAGATTTTAGGACTGAATGGGCCTTTGTTGGACTAAGATACGAGATCATATACTAAGAGAGCATATCCATATTTACCTGCATGGAAATTAGTGCTGATCATTTCCTTGCTGTCCAGGGAGTGCAGGCTGGCCAGAGAGCCTCCCCCTCCTCCCTCTGTGTTCTCACAGTGTGACTGGGCGTCTGCGAAGCCCAGCGGCGTGTCTTTCACCAACATGTAGCACCAGCCGCTCCATGGGACCCAGTTGTCCACACACACTGTATCGTTATACACAGACGACTCTGCATAGAGGGAGAAAGAGAGGGAGAGAGAGCAAGACAGACAGATACCGGAAGAGAGGGAGTGAGAAAAGGCAACTATTGATTCTGCATCCAATGTTGAGAGAACAAAACCACACCATCAACAACTGTATGTATAACATTTTGGGGGGAATATGACTTAAGGTTCGGATATGCTTCATCAGAAGTGCTTCTGAGAACCGCCCGAAACAAACTTCTGAAAGCCCTGAACCTTCATGGTTTTTCAGAACATTATGATATCTCGGAGGTGCTGCAGGCTGTACGTCAAAAACAAGCAGCTCCACCTACAACTCCTGCAGCTGTAGCTCTCCATCTCTCCCCCTGCAGCTCCCAAGCCAAGGCAAGTGCCTTGGCTTTTGCATCTCGTTTTTTGGCTTTGTTGAGCTTGTCATGTAAACGCAGTGTTTCCCCTATATATATTCTACTGTGGCTGGCCACCACGGTAAGATAATAACAAGCCATGCTAAAAATATTTTCAAAAATAATTGTATTTTTGGCCGAAATGGTCTCACTTGGTAGGCTAAGCTGCTGTTAGAACCAGTGTTTCTAGGCGCGGCTGTTGAAAATGCGTCAGATTTTTTTGCCTATGTAGCCTATTTCTGCTGAGACACACTATGATCAAAGTGACAAATGGCAACATGTGGTCACAGACAGAGCAACAGAAACACGCAGACACACTGCTGCCTCATTCAGTCATTTCTATAGTAACTGTTTCTATAATCATTAATTTCCTACAATAACTGCACCTACAATGTTTCTATAATCATTCAGTCATTTCCTATAGTAACTGCTATAGTGTTTCTCCCCCGGACCGTGCCGCCGTGATAAGATAAAATGCTAGGGGAAACACTGGATAAATGCGGCATCCCAGCCTCTGCTGTCTCCCTCCAGGAGTTGAAAGCTTCGCAGCGGTCTACACAGCAGCTTACCGGAAGTTGCTCTAAGGAGAAGCTACAGGTAGAAATTTGCAGCTCCCTCCAATTCCCAGCCCCCTTCACACTTCATTGCACTTGGCCAATCGCTGCAACGGTGGGCGGTGTGTTCTGTTTCTGAGAGTCACCCCCCCGCCAAAAAAAACCCATCTGAAACCCTCTCAGAACTAAGCATAAACCAAGCTTTAGAAGACAGGTCAGCACAGAAAAGGAAAGTAACACCTAACCTACCTGCTTTTGCTGTGTGAGAAGCGTTCACACTCTTCTTGCAGACATACGGCAGACGTTCGCTGCACGACTCGGATTCATAGTTCTGTTTAGAGTTCAGCACTCCACAGTCTGATTCTGTAATCAGGGTGGTGGATGGCATTCCTGTCACACAAATGCATACATACATACATACACACACACACACACACACACACACACACACACACACAAAATCAGTGAATGACTGTGACAGCAGACCAGAGAAGATACTAAGTGGCGTTTACCTCTACGCATCTTTCTAGATTCATTTTTCTAATCGGATTTCAGACATAAGACATAAGAACAATATGTTGTTCAACATGCTGCTGCCAGTAAAAGTAAAGCCTTTGACACATTGTGAATAATAGCCATAAACAGCTTAGATCAGTATTAGGCTGGATGGCTGCAGAAATTTCGCAGGTCAGAAAGCAGAGTAAGGACAACACTTCCCCTCTGACACAGAAAACAGCATGACGAATGACAAATAGCTTGAAGGTTTTATAAAGCATTCCATTCAGTACCATTAATGGGTTATTCAACAACGCTAACAATCCCAATGCCACACTGTGTCCAATAACCAGTCACAATGAGCTTGTTTACAACACTGGCCTCATTGTTTCTCTGACTGACACTGAGTCTCAGTTTATAGAAGGGAAGCAACAACAGCACAGCTTGACCATTAGGGCTGAAAGATGAATTGAAAAAATATTGAAATCCCGGTACTGATTGCTGCAATTATCAGATCATAAGAGGATGTAGTTTTCCCTCTTAGAAGAAAAGGTGTTCAGACAGCTTCCTAAACATGTTTTTCTAGGGCCATGTACAATCCCTGGCCTGCAAATCAAGTTGCATGCCAGAAAAAAACAAAACAAATTTTTCAGACTGTCCAAACCCCAAGCATTAGCATCTCATCTAATTTTATAGGTGATGAAAGAGAAAATATGTAGGAAAATAGGTATCGACATATCTCACAATTCCTGTCACAAACACAACAGTAAAAATAGCAATATGACTTTGTCAACATTGTGCAGCCTTTTCTACCATGACTAGGCCTGAGCTCAATGCTTCTCAACTGTTGGGCGGAGACCAAAAAGCGCAGACATGTGATGTTTCTGAAACGATTATGAAACATTTCTTTTTAATTTGATAAGATATGTATCCCTTATTCCAAACACTCTCCCAAAACCTTTACAATGATGATGGAATGAGGCAAGAATTAAGAAGTAACAGAACGGAAAGAAAAAGTAAATAAAACAATGATACCACCATCATCGCAAAAACGTGTGTCTCACCTGATTCCCAGCGCAGGTAGGAGAGAGGGGAGCCATCTGACCACTGCCAGCCCTGAGATGTGTCCAGCTGGTGAAGGCCGATCCACATCTTTTCAGGCATTCTGCCCAGGCCGCCCACTACTACAACACACACACACACACACACACACACAGCACACATATTACACAACAGCACAGGAATGAACAGAGATAAATCATGAGTCTAATATGAGCAAATTAGATCATTTTCTACCAGTGAATGTAATATAATAAAATAAGGATACTGTAAATGGACCAAGAAGATAGATAGATAGGACACTGCTACAGTGAAGTCCAAACTGGAACTGTAAAGGTTTGTACGAGCCAGTACAACCCAATCCAACTCATCATCCTTTATAAAATAGTTGTGGAGCGTTATTCTTAAGTGAAACTGACAAGAGGTTATTTTAAGCGAAGCCATCAGCCTGTTTGGCCAGTTTACAGGAATTGTTTTTGATCTAACCAGAACAGTCACTCCCGACATGGTGTTCAACTATCAGCTCAAGACACTGACTGAAGCTTCTTTCATAACAAGACAACAACCAACAACAAACACCAATAACCAGTTGGTTCCAGATTTGTTGCTTCTTTCTTTATTTCCTAAGAATTTGCTGCGCTCCGTTGTAAACAACATTAACTTAAAACAAGAGCGTCAGAAGCTCTGACTGCATGTGACACCCTCAAGACACAACAACTGGGATCAAAATCAAGCAAAAGCCCTATCGTTAAAGAGGTGCTTCACCACACTGATGACACATTCAGGCCATTATTGGGGGTTAAGTGCTTGAACTATGGTTAGATTACATCTGAAATATTTAAATTGTTTGTTCAACTTTGTCTAAATTCTTCTTCTTTTTCATTAAATTATCTTATGTAAAACTTACGGAAAACATGTAGTGCATCGATCATCTGTGCTGTCAGTGTTCTTTGAGACTGAAATAGCATGGGTCATAATTCAACATTTTCCAAAATGATAAGTTGGTTATAGTGCTCACTGTACCAGATACTTCAAGGCAGGTCATTTTCAGTTCTAAACCCTCTGTCATTATAGCCTAGCATAAATCATTTTAAGAGATTTTCTGTCAAAAATAGGAAATAAGATTGGAGCACCTCAGTTAGAGAGCTAAGAATCAATTACAGTCACACAATACTGTGAAGCAAACCAACTGACTGCCTATCATACCATTATATGCAAAGTTGCAAACTCCATGTCATGGAAAATTTAACAAAATCAAAGGAATTTTAACCAAAAGAAAGTAAATTAGCTTTCATCTTGCAAAACTAACCTGGTGTTAGTTTGTCCCATATCCTTAGCCCTGCTCTAATACCATGAACAAGATTTAGCAGATTTAATTAGCAGATTTAAAGAGTAACTCCAAGCTAAAACTCTTTTTTTGAGTTGTAAACTAGTATTTAGTGCTATGCAGTTATGAAATACAACAATGCCGGTCATATTGTCAACATCTGAGTACAAATGTACCGGTGACGTATTTATCTCATTCAACCTGGCTGATTTTGCCCTCCAGTGGTTAAAATGAGCAGTTGGAGATGCAGCTGTGCACGAGGACAACTGGCATAAGATACGACATTTGATAAAGAACTGTTTCCACCCCCAGTATAAAGGTAGATTTGAGACACTCCGCCCCGTTGCCCTTCTCACCAACCCGCCCAAACCCCAAAACCCACTCCTTTCCTCCGCTCTTGACGCCAACGTTCTTGCATTTTTCAAAATCGAACAGTAGGCGGAGAGACGCTCAAACTGGGCGCAAAATGACTCGAAACAAAAAGAGGAAGGCTACACTTGCACTTTTACACTAGAAGTTTGTTAGTAGCAAAGGGCAGTGAGTCAGTCTTACAGGTGGTGGAGGAGAGTTCCTCTGGAGCAGACAGGCTGAGCAGATCAGCTCCCTGGCTGCGACACGAGTCCAGAGCTTCCTGCCAGGTCACTGCTGCACTGGTAACAAACTCATAGCAGGATTCCCCTTCTGGCCCCGCAAACAGAGTCTGGCAACCTTCCTCTGTGAAGACAAGGAGAGAGTGTGAGTGTGTGTGTAATGTGTATTATTCAGTTCTGTTGATCCTGGATGTGTTTTAACATTTTTCATTAGAGAGAGAGAAAAAAAACTAAAGAAAATAGCCTGCACGCATTCATTTGATAGTAGACATTTTAGGTCATTGTTATCAAAGACTGCATGCTGGAAAATAACCAGCCATGCCAAGGAAATGGAGGAGACAAATTTAGATTGCCCTCACATTAATGGCAACCAGGAAATTCTATGTCATATTCAAAATGGTTTGGTGAACGTCTGCTGGTCTCCATAGTCACTATCGTAACAAGCAAAAGGGCTGACAATGATGAGAAGTAATGAAATGCAACATGCCAGGTTTTAGGCAGTGTCCCATCTTTTTGTCTTGGTCATGGTCAGAGGTGGTGGCACACCAGGACAGTCCGGGGGAGTTTTCATCTGGGAGGCAGCCGTAATGCCAGCTGCCGTTGTAGTGGAAGGGGAACTCGCAGGGAGCGCCGGCAGAGTTCCCATCGGTGGTGTGGACGACTACACAGAGGGGAGAGAGGAGCAGAGACAACAAAGACAAAACTTTTACACCGATTACAAGCCTCTGGCATTCACGTCACTTGTGAAAAAAACCCCAACTGAAATCATGTCAGGACAGTGATCGGTTGAAAGTGAACTGAGAGGTGGTGTGGTGTTGCGTAACACCAAACCGCCTCGCCATCTCATGACACGCAAACACAGGCCAAGCAGAAAATTTCCATAAAATGAGACCAAAATAAACTAAATTGAGTGAATAAGACTCAACAAGGAGAAACAGTATGACAAAAATGTATTACAAGATTACAAGAAACAGAAATAAGAAATTAAAATAACAAAAAGGCTCTCATTCTGTATTTAAAATTGAGTCCACAGTGTAGCTCCTCTATATCCAATGTCTGTCTTATTTTATTACGGAGATAGCCAAAACCACTCAAGACTCTGTTTATTTCTTCTGGACACACATCTAGAAAAAACTACTTAAAAAAACTACTAAGAAAACTACTCTAAGTGCTACTTATATGCTTGCCAGATGTGAGTGTCTTTCCAAATCATGAAACAAGTTTTTTTCTATGACAGTCGTGGATACAAACAACACCTTTCATATTTTAGCAGCACCACTTGTTGAGGCAACAAAAGGTTTGTAGAAAGATGTTACAAGTCATATCTTAACAGTCTGAGATAACATCACAACTGCTGAGTGACAAATACAGAAATCCAAAACACAATGATAACGTCATTTATCGTAATAGAACTGAAATGTAAGGGGGGTTGAGAGGGGGTTGAAATTCCAATAGTGAGATGCGTTTTCCAAAACAGAGTACAGGCCGGAAAGTGAGTTTTGATATCCAGAAATCTCAGCATCTGGTGAAGTAATCACTGTGTCACTGGTATTGATCAATAATCCTATTAAATCCCCTCAGATATATTATTGTTATTTTGTGCACTTTAGTTTTTTAGTTATTTACAGGCACAGTTTTTCTGCTGACCACCACATGTCCTATATTGCATTAGCAGAAGTCCATCATATCCTTGGTTATATACAGTAGGGAGTCAACTGGTATAATGAATTATTGTTGTTTTTGAGTTGTTGTGTTGTTAGCCAATATACAAGATTAAGTATTACTGTTTGGGCAGGTTTAGTACATTTTAGGCATGGTTACTGAAATTAGCTAAAAAGCTAAAGCAATTTCCTTTGGTATGTTATTGTGCATTCATGTGTTATCAGATATAGTGGAAAAAAACAAATTTCCAGGAAATTTCACATGAACGGCCTCCAAAGTCAGATAATTAAGTCAGAAAAATGGCCAACTGGACTCCGAGCTGTGAACCGTGACTAGCCTACAGCCTACATTTATAGACAGTTTGGGCATGTTGTATACAGAAAAAGAGATCACATGAAATTTGGGGAAATTCTATTGCTTTACACAGTAAGCAGAACTTAAAATATTTTTAACATGCAGGGGATTTTAAACGCATCAGAACAGGTTAATGAAACAAAAGTAAAAGCAAGCTTGTATCTTGCCCTGCACAGGCCTATATATAACATTTGTCACCTGACACTGAACAAATGAATACAATTAAAGCCACTCAACAATCATAAGCAAACCAGGAGGAATTCCCCCAGTTTACCAAGGACACAGACTTTCCACTGATTACACTTCAGCTCTCAAGTTTTCAAAGTAGGTCGATCCCTTCAACTAACCACACAGAGATAACAGAGATAACAAACCACCAATCAAGCTCTTTTAACCACGCGTAAACGCTACAGTTCAACTACGTAAAAACCAGTTTGTTCACGTGTCACCAAAGTGGAGGCTGTAAATCCAGGACTGTAAAACATCACAAGGTTGGTATAAATTCAGCTTCAGGGACTGGATTCACTTTCAGAATTAACATACTCAAAAGTACATTCACACTACATTTAACACACTACATTCAATCCTTTGCCTCAGACCTCTTCAGTCCTCACTTTTCTTACTGCTTTCAGCTCTGTAAGCAGTCTCTCCCTCACACAGGGGAAAGCACGCTCACCTCGGTACGGCCGCTGGCAGATGTTGTCCTGGGACCCGTCTCTCCTCCAGGCATCGCTCGAGTCCCGCTTGGCACCGACTTTGCCGTTGCTGACGGTCAGGCCCATCTGGTAAGCGGTGTAAAGAGCCCCTTCCAGGCAACGCCACCACAGCATGCTGTTGGAGCCTTTGGAGCCACAGTCGAACAGGGACAGGGTCTTGGACCGTAGCTCCAACCCCAGGCAGAGGGACGTGTGTACGTGGAAGAGCCGGTGGCCCGAACCCCACTTCCACCACTGGGACCCAGTGCTAGTGCTGCAGGAGGCGAGGCTCACACCTGCTGGGGCCTCTGCCACCAGACACTTCCCTGTGCTGGTGTGCTGGATGGTGAACGCATCGCCGTCTGTGATGATAGAGCAAAACAGAGGGAATATCAGTGTCCAAAAGGATGCGGTTACCTCAACCATACATCTCCCGAGTGTCTTTTGTCTCCATCAAGATCTAAGTTGAGGCTACAGGGCTTAAATTAGTGCTACTGGTTGTTTGTGATAGGTGGAACAGACAAAAAAACTAAAATCCTTGATTTATAAAAAAGGACTCAAATTATTTGTATTTAGTGACGTCATGCACATCAAAACATTTCCCATACAGTTGTTAAGCGTACTGGACATAATAAGGGGTGATTATAACAAAATTAGAAGGGAACGATAGCCAGGCAAAATTTAAAAAAAATTACACACACCTACGCAGTCACTTTACTTGAAGGACTAACGTTATACTTTCCAAATAAAATGGTAAAAAAAAAAAAAATCTTATCACAGCTTCACTTGCGGCCAATTAGGTCTAACGTTAGGCCTATATAGTGTACTGAATATAAACAAAATTATGAGTGGTTGTAAATGACCATTGTTTATGGATGTAACAGGTACAGGCCACACATGACTTACAACTGGGGAGGCAGGGAGGAAGTAGCGATGAGTGTGCAATTTGTTTGCCTGTCAAATGTAGCATGGTAGCAAATTCATTTCGGAACGGAAACGAGGTCAAATTACTTAACAACTAACGTTAAAAGTTAACGTTAGTTGTTAACTGGCACATTTAAATTGTCTCCGTCATTGATCTGGATCAGGTCTCGCTTCGGTGGGCGGTTATCAACTGCGCCGAATTTGAACTGCAGAAAAGCCTTTGTCGTAGTTGTAAATACGTTACAGGACATGGCACATAGCGTTAAATGAAACGTCGTAGGTTGAGGTACTTACCAGAATTTACAGCCTGCGCACAAGTTCCCAAGAAAAGTGTCGTCTCCCACACAATCAAGAAACAAAGGCAAAGTGTTGCTTTGGGTATTTTCAACATGGTCACCACAAAGTCTCTTTTTCGGATTCATACAGAATATGCCTCCCGGCGAGTTGAGCTGTGAATATAGGCCGATCAATATTTGAGCTCCTAACCGAAACTGATCATCTAACTAACTAACTCACTTGTCCCAACTGTCAACTGTAGACCGAGTCCCGTTCTGACACGAGCGTCAAGCTAGCGAGAATATAATATACAACTTCCGGTTAGAACTTTCAATATAAAACCCCCCCGGTGGTGACGGATGCACGTCCACCCACCTCAATGTAAACCAATGAGATCAAGGTAAATCTTCTATGGCTATAAGCGTGTCTATTAGTATCTGTTAGTGTGTGTCTTCAATGTCTCTCCTTGTGGTATGTTTTATTTTTTAAATAATTGAGCCATCAGAAAGATATTTGCCTGACGTTCAGTGCATGTACGGAGGTGTCTACCATAAGGCAACATGGGCTGTCTTTTCCTGCAGTTGTGGGCTATAATCTAATCTAATCTAATCTAATCTAATCTATAGATCTCTATACCAGAGAACATGAAAGGATGTCTACTATTTTGAAAAGGTTATTTTAAACTATAGAATGGCACAACTGCTCTTAAAGGCAACACAATGGAAGGTCCGGTACCATACTTTTTTCCCAAACCTAAAAAATGTACACTTTAATTTTGAAGGCAACATCACCCAAATTCCGGTCTTATCCTGTTTTTTTACGGCTAGCTTGACGCAGCTCGATCTGACTGTTTCACTTTCTAGGTTAGTAACTCACATTCCCTGATAGCCAGGATAATATCCTATGATTACTTCGCACAGACATCGCCCACTCGATTGTGTCCGTGTTGTGTTTCATTCGCCAATTTGCAGTTACGTCGCAGTGTAAGACCCCACCCCACCTAACAAATGTCAACTACACGTTACATTTTATTTTGAAATCCAGTAGCTGTTGTGAATTATTAATGCTTTCAGAGCAACCTACACTTGGCTCACAAGCCTCTTTTTTTTTTTTTTTTACAGAGGTTTCCTTGGTGCTGCTGCCAAATACTGGGTGCTTTGATAAGCAATCTAAAATCAATGCTCTTGGAATTTGCTACCATTTTCTGAAATTTTATTGAGATTACTGTAACATAAAGATCATATAGGGCTATTATGCATACAAACTCAGCATTGTTTCCAATACCCAGAGAAGCAGAGTTTGTCCTGTACTTTTTTTCATCAAGCAATAAATTCAATGGAGAAAGGTGACAGACAGGTCAAAGATGTGTTTTCTCATGTGGAACTCACTTCTGCAATATAAAACTAATTTGATCTATAAATAAACAGACCTCGGAGTTGACAAAGTCAGTCATTGTAGGCTATATACAGTATCTAGGTGGCCTATTTAATGACTGTACCCTCTCATTGTTAATGGAGCCACTACAAGCTGATTAGATGACGGAACAGTGTTGCTTCTCTGGTCCTTTTTTTTGTTTGTGTTCACGAATAGGTTCACAGACAGGTTTTTTTTTTATAACTGTGACTTTGATGTGGCTTTTCTGAAAGAACTGCAAGACAATTTGTGACCGTGCGTGTGCGTACTTGTGGTAAAAGTACAAGTTAGTATTTCACCATCATTTTCCATAAGGATACAAGAAATTGGTCCAAAAGGATTGGGCAAAATTGCAAGTCAAAGCCCAAAATTGCAAAGAATCAGACTGTTTTGATTACCTGGTAGTCTAGTTCGTGCAGTATTACACTGTTTTATGAATTCTCTCATCTCTCTCATTTTCATTTTATAAAGGAAGGGTTAGGGTCTTGTGCAGGAAAAGATCAAAGTTGCACGCTCATGCTGTATGTGGAGATTGCTTTTGCAAAGCATCTTAAACTAAAAAAAAAGTGAATTCCTTGAGAGACTGATAATATCAACATGCAGTGATTGACACACATTTCCTTTTAATCACATGCAATAGATCTTATCAGAGAGGATGTTTTCTTTCTTTTTCTAGTATTCATCATTGCTTCATTGTGACCTCCACAGTGAGACTCTTTGTTGGTGCCATGTAGCAAATAAAAGAAGGATAAAACTGGGATTATTAAGCCTACCTTCAATTTATTAACACAAAAGACAACTGTGCAAAATACACCACCGAATTTGTTATGCATATCATCAGCAGACAATAGAAACAGTGAACAAATTCAATCATCGGTGATGCCCCTTAATATATTTTCTCTTATAATAGCATAGAACACACAAATAATTCTGGTATCAAATATACAGCATGTGTAAAAAAACCCAACTAAAAATAAAAAGGTAATACTGACAAAAATGACTGTACCATATGAATGGACAGCTCATATGAGTCCTGAATTCTGAATCAAAAGCTACAAATACATTACAGTCATCACTGTCATTTCTATTTTGTCTCCTACCTATCAGTGTTTTTTGCACAATATGAAATGAACACAAATGACCAAAATAAGGAAAGTTTCTCCTGACCCTAACAAGTAGACCAAGACTTTTCTTCCCGTCCCAACAGTATGAAAACCATCTTAATCTTCATATGTAAAACGTCTCTGTATTATCTGAAGTATTTTCCTAGAAAATTATAATCTTTCCAATTAGGATTGATCAAATCCTTCTCCTGGAGAGAATCCTTCTTTTTAGGACTTTAACAAACATTTAGTGTTCAGTACCTGTTGTTTTTTTTTCCAGGATTAAAACTCTCAAGCGTACCTGATGCAACGTCTCCTTTTTGTGAACATGTGAAATATTAACCTACTTCATATAACAAAAATTCCATTGTTGTGGCTCTTCAATGTCAACAGATTGGCCCATTTCAATCATATGAATAAATGAAATCCATCCACTCAATAAAGAACATCTGACCCATCAGTCTAGGTTTTTCTCCTTCAGTGGGTGACAATGAGGTTTACAAAAACAAAGGTTGCAACTGGCATCCTTCAAATCCACTTATAAATTCATGAAAGAACTGAACTGTTTGCTGTTATCGTCTCACCACTATCCTGAGGAGTCAGCATCCATAACTGATTGTGAAATGGTGCGAGAGAGAGAGAGAGAGAGAGAGAGAGAGAGAGAGAGAGAGAGAGAGAGAGAGAGATAAAGTACTATTCTCCTGAGTGAGCCTCCAGGTCTGTGATCAGCACGTTTCCGTCTGACTCTGTCGCCTGTGAGCTGGTCTGTCTGTAATAAGCGCTGCCAAGGGTTGGGAGCCTGTGAAAACGTGCGGCGTTCCTCTTGTACACAAACCACATCACTCCTGCCAGCATGGCGAAGATCACTATAGCCACCAGGACGGCAGCGGGGACGATACCGTGATGTAGCCCTGGAATACACAGACAGACAGATTTCATGTGCGATATAATGATCCTTTCTTTGAATCACATGTATAAAAACGTAAAAATTGATATATGTTTGAAACACGCATTACGTAATGTAACAGATTCTATTGCACAAGAAAGAGTGTCAGTATAGTTAATCGTATCTGCATGTGCTGTATGCTCACTCAGCTTCTAGCAGTCTGAATGGAAGTGCTCAGGCTTACGGCACCTACAGCACACTTTACCCTGTCTAAAGTGTTCGATAATGATAGTGCACTTTACCATTTAAAGGTTCCACTTCCACCTCAGCAATTACATCTGCAAAAGAACAAGTAAAGCAGAATTCAATATGACTTCAGAAAAAAAAGCTCAGATATTTAGACCATGTGGTATGGGCCAAGAGGCAATTCGACATTGACGTTATGTCTTGATAAGTCATGGCTATGGAATATTTGCTCCTGACCTAATACACTGGCCTGTCCAAAAATGGTGCAGCCACAATGATCAAAAATTCATCAGCAGGAAAACCTTTTGATGTTATTGTTTATGATCTTTATTGACACATTGCTGAAAACCGGGTGGTAGTTATCTATAGCAAGCAAATATGGGTTCAAAGCTGTGGAAAAGTATTTAATATTGTCACCATATTATAACTAACAATCCTCTTGGTCATTACTGTTCAGCTGAAAAAACACTGCAGATGAAATGTATCATGAATGAATAAACACACAACTGTCTCCATGATTCAAATTCAACACAACCTGGGGGTAATTCTGCTACACTGCACTCATGAGCAATGTACAGAAACATGAAATATATATGGACGCTGATTTAAATACACAGCCACAAAAGATGCCCAATGCACATTTGAGGCCAGGTGTAAACACACAGCAAGGTGGTCGGAAATATCAATTCAACAGTATGGTTCGACCCACCTGAGTGGGTTTTGCAGACGAAGCCCAGCCGCTCGGTGCACCGTGACAGGTGCCACACTCCGTCAATCAACCTGGTAGAAACGCAGACGTCCGCATTCAGCAGGCTGGCGTCTGGGGCTTTGAAGGGCCAGTTGGTGTAGTCCATAGGTGAACCATCCACCCAGGACAAAGAATCAGCTAAAATCAAACAGAGGACACAGTTCAACAGCTACAACATGGAGAGTGGTGGGGTGGGGGGTGGGGGGTTATCATGGGGAGGGTGTGGGAGAATGATCGAGAGAAGAATCGAGAGCGTGAGTTCTTACTGTCAGTGTTGAAGTACATCCCCAACCACACAGTCTGGTGCTGGAACCCGGACGACCACAGCTCCTCCAGGAAAAAGCGGTTCTCTATCTCGCTCTCAATGGTCAGGACATCTGAAGTGTTGACTGGAAATCGACAGCATAACAGCAAACTTAATATTCCAGGTGATGAAGCTTAACCATCAACTACTGTGTAGCATAACACTCAAGACAGAGCTGAAGGGTGAATACAAAGTACTGATAAACACTGAAAACACTGTTGGCACAGAGGGTATAGCCTTAAACAGGATAAACACCTACTGAGTAAATCAATGAGTCACTTCTCTAAGCAGGAAGAACCAACAGTGTTTTTCCCAAGCCTACCGCATTTCAGAGCCCCTCCCCCATTTGACCTGTAGGGGGAGTGTGTGTGTTATCCTGCAGATTACAGTCATACAGCACAAGATTAAGAAAACTGTAATTTAATATTTTCAGGGAGAAATAACTTAACTGTTCAACTTATGGTGCTGACTAAAGAACGATCAAACTTCAGGCTTTATTTTCGTTAACAGGCTGCAGCAAACTGTCTCCATTACAAACAGTAGACCCACTAATGTTCTGGGAGTTCTCAGGCAAGTTCCCATGAAAAATTATTTCTGGTAGATAGCGGACTGGTGAGTTCCACGCTAAATTCAGTGGAGAAAGGAGGAATATCAAATACACCTGCCAGGAAACTACTAATATAGCACTGACAGATGTTACCACAATTCATCTGGCAATAATATATAGTATATTTAGATAAATTCCCATGCATATCACACCTACCTTTCTGTCTGCAGTGCTCTCTGGCCTCTTCCAAAGTAAATCTCTGCACCACAGGCTCAAAGTTGTAACAGCCGTTTCCAAATTTCACCCAAGTGGAGGGACACACCACCTCATCCGTGGCAAACGCATTACTCCCTATGAGAGAGACAGGCGGAGGAACACAGTCAATCTTCCACTATGAAAGCACACAGTGAGTAACAGAAATCGCGCAGTTGAAACGATGCTGCGTGAAGCACTCAAATGTTGATATTTCAGAGAAACAGCACTGACTTGGTGGCGGCACGTGACACAGCGCTCCAGGCAGCGGAGCCTCACAGTCCGCTCTCCGCCAGCCTCCGCTCACATCCATGTACACACACTCCCCCGTCACAAAGTCCTCGTCCTCGTCGTCAGCAGCATCCCAGTGTGTGTAAACTGTGTCACTGCCGTCTGACCAGTGGTAATTGAAACCGTTCTGTAAGGAAATGGTGCCACAGATCGATCAGTCAGGAGGTAACACTTGTGTCGGCAGCATTGGGTCAGTAACACTGTTGCATGTTGGTGGACTCCTAACTGTAACAGCAGTGGATGTCATTCAACACATGCAAGTCATTTGGTTAAGAAAAACAGGTGGTAGCACTTTGTAATAACCATCCTTAATAAATAGTGAGTTTATCATTATTTAACATTAGGTAAGTATTATTTTATTGTTAACTATCAAGTAATTAACAACTATTTTTTATTTGTAACAGTTTACTAAGGATTAGTAAATGCTAGAAATGTTATTTGATCATTCATTAATGCAATATAAAATTAACAGTTTATTATTTATATGGTGGGGTGGGGTGGGGGTGGGGTTAAAGAGGCACAGTTATCCACTTAGATTACTAAAAGTATTAAATTACTTCAAGTGTTGCTCGTGATTATTGATAACTTGGTGATTATTGATAATTTCCTGAAATACCCACAGGTCTGTTTTTCTTGTGTTTACACCCTCAAAAGTAAAACTCTTGTTGAGCCTTTAAAGAATGTGTATATAAAAACAATTTATTTTTTTTATTATTATTATTATTTTTTTTTTTACATTTTTTCCTCTTAACAAAAGAGGTGGCCCTTGCTTCAGTCCAGGAGGCAAACAAAAGTGAATATTACCATGAATGGTATCCAGCTAGTGACTCATCGGAAGTGGCATGAACTCAGTGCTACTGCAGGAAGCGTAGGAAGAGTAGGATTGAAATTTTATACTAAGGATAAATTGCTCATTTTTTACTACATTAATTAATGATCAAATAACATTATTTAAAGCTTTACTAATCCTTAGTTAATTAAATTATTTGATAGTTAACAATAACATGAACTACCATTAAATAATGATAAACTCACCATTTATTACGGATGGTTATTATGAACTGTTACCAAACTGGTTGAGGTTGTGGATGAGTCAGAAATTGAACAAGATCAGAGAGAGAGAGAGAGAGGGAGAGAGAGAGAGAGACAGAGAGAGACGCAGAGAGAGAATCAATTCCCTCACTTCCTGTTTTCATGAGTAAGACATTCCACGGGGGCTCAGGGATACTTGGATCCAAATGTTGAGGCTCCTCTGGCTGTCTGCTGGGAAAGCATGTGCTAGTGGGCAGCATACTTCTACATGGGCTAAGGGCCAGGAGAAAAGCCCTGGAGACATGCTAGACAACTGTAACTAGCCGTGGGGGCGCATTGTAATCTAATAAACTCACAGAAAAATTAAGTTGTCCATCTAAAGGAACATACTAGCATTTTGAGGATCTTTTGTAATTCTTGCCTTGATATCTGATCTCTGTTTGGCATCGTTTCCCTTTTTTCTAGCCATTTTGCTCTGACCATAGGCTTCCTGTGTGTGTATTTGAAAAAAAAAAAACTCCTCAAGAATCAATTGAGGCTTGTCTTCTAATGTTGCGATAGAGCAACTTAGACAGCTCTACATTCAGCATTACATGTGATCAAATGTTGTGATTTTCATGGATTTTGGATGTGTTAAGGTATATTTTTAGACAGCGAAAGCTTCTGTGGTGGCACTGTGCTTCAAACAGCATCCTACTTTAAAAGGGCTAACAATGGAATAGGGAAAGACTGGTAGACTTGCTAGGTTTAGGATGCAGACATGCTGTTATAGAGACAGTGCATAAAATAGGCCACGCCCATCGTGGGGGAAATCACTGAACCACTCTCCATTCACTGTGTGACTGAATGCACATCATTGTCATTATTGCCCAAATTAGACATGCCTAAAAGCTGTTGGTGTGGTAGGATTCACAGCCAACAAACTTAAAAACCATGAATTACAGTTTTTTGTGCTCCCGAGCAAAACAAGGAGCCGTTAAGAAGAAAAATGTGGATCCAGGCTGTAAGGAGAGAGGCGCTGACAGTGGCTCATGGTAGAAGAGGGGGAAGCTTTGGGACCCTGAGAGTAAATACACTTACAATGTGGCCAGTATTTTGTCACTGGTCAGTAAATTACCAGTAAGTTATATTCTAGTTATATTCTTGTAAGATAACCTGTATGTTAAAACGTGTTTAAAAGCTGCATGCTGTCCTAACATTAGGTTGCTACTAAGCTAACATTACTGAGCTAATTCCTCTCTATAAAACAGATGAGTTGTGTTCATGTGTGGGTCTCAGGATATTTTGCTCTGTACTGACTGTCAGTCCAGGGTGCAAGGGTCCAGGGTAATGAGACACCTCACTGACTTGTTAGCTAACGTAAGTAAGTAAACTTAGCAACAATCCACTTTAACAACCAATGCCACATCAGCGTCGCTCAAACTTATAGTCTGAAAAGCATAGCTGTATTTCAGATTATTAAATGTTAAGTGAAATTATTCAAGGTCAATTTATTATCTTACCTGGTGATTAAATTAAGTAGTGGTAAATCTCGAAGTATTTCACTTCAGGTCACTGTGTGGGATAATTTATCCAGCTTGTACATTTCCCTCTCTGTTGGAGGCAGTGTGGCAAAATAATTCTTTGACATACTCGAAAACAGGAAAAACCTTGTCAGGCTGTCCATATCTGAAAAGATTTCCTCCCGATCGCCGCTTTTGCCAGTTTGTTAGCGATATTGTTTTCCCCCACGGTGGGCGTGGCTTTCGAAGTATGACGCACTCCACAGTGTCTCTATAGAGGAAACAGCAGGTGAAAACAAAATATGCTTTTTGTTTTCCCTCACAAAAAGCATTGTTTGTTTTCACCTTTGGTTTCCTCTGTAAGTGGGAAATGAGTGGGATTAAGGCATCCATGCATGTATTGCCTGCAATTCATGCTCATTAACCAGTAAACACAAATAAATGCACACACACACACACACATACACACACACACAGCTCTAGCTCCTATGCCACCTCTCAGAGACAAACACAGACACACACAGTGCAGAGGTATACAGTACGTATTGTGTGAGGGGATACATACGTCTTGACTATACAGTCCAATCCAGTGCGGGACTGCCAATCTATTGACAAGGACAGTAAGGAAAGCCTGGTGGTAGGGATCTGTAACGCTCACTAGGTCAGAATCATTCTCTATGCACATATGCAGCGCGTCGTACCAGCTCATGTTGCCGGGCACGACCCTGTAGCTGTGGCTCCTGTACTCAATATTGTCAGGGAGAGGGTGGCGATAGGAGTGGGTGGGGGGTTTGGATGTATCTGTGACAGAGAAAACAAAGGCGAAAGAGAGGGGGGGGGGGGTAGGAAGAAGGGAAGAAAGAGAGGTTGGGTCAGAATGATTGCTTCCAGATGTTAATGTGTCACAAAAATAGCTCCTTAGCTCTCGGAGGCCAACATAAAGTTCATTGTTTACTAATGCGGAGGCTTCACACAACTGTTCCATAGCCATTAGTCTATTTAACGACAGAGGTCTGGAGAAATTCAAACACAGCTGGTTAGAAAATGGCGGAGCATGGCACTGGCGCTCACTTGTTTACTGTCTTAGGAACAACAAGGAAGTTGCTACAGTTAGCTAGCTAGCGAAAACAGTACGTTACAAAGGCAAGGTTTAAACGACGCGCAGCGGCTGTTATTACCCCCAGAAAATGCTCATCCATTTTTATCTTGTTTGTTTAATTTCCCCAGAGAGTGTGTGTTTATTTACTCGGTGAAGTAGCTAGCGTCGTAGCTAAGCTAACAAACCTGAAGTGCCATTTCCGGGGGCTTGTGCGAGAAGGCCATTTCACATTCAGAGCCAATTGATGCTGCCTTTGACTCAAAGCAAAGTCTCGTTATCTCACATTTTTTTTTATGAGAATTTCTCCAGACCTCCACTGTTTCAGCTGTCAGGAACAGAAACATCTGTCAACACTCCAGATTCCACTTTAAGACGACACCGGTTACCACGAACTGCAGAGAACGAGCAGCGCGCAAAGAAAAAAGAACAAAAGTATGACAGAGACTGACAGCCAGGAATGCACACAGACCGACAGCAGGGCAGAGAACAGAGTGACACGCTGCTGAGTACGTAGTGACATGGAAAAACACACAGAGAGGAAATGAAAGACAGACAGCGACAGGATGAGAAGGAAGAGAAACAAACTGAAGGAATCTTACCTTGTGGTTTCTGACACACAAAGCCATACCCACTCTCTGTGCACTTCTCATCATACCACTTCCCTGTCAGGTGGAAGTTGTGGTTGTTGGACAGAACAGTACACAGAGGCTCGTCAGCAGGCCCACTGCGCCAGTCTTCCTCCTGGAGGTTCATACACACACACACACAGACACATTCATGAACATGTGCCATCTCAGTTGACATACTCTTTCCTTGTACATGCTCTTGTGTTTACACGCAATTTCACCCTGTCTCTGCACACACACACACACACACACACTCACACACACACACACACACAGAAGCTAAAGCACACGATATGTAGACTCTTTCACACTTGAGCCCATGGAATAAGACAAGGCTATTTTCTACAATAAGATTACAGGCTCTTGGAACGACTGGAACTACGACCAATGCGGTGGTGACAATTAGCAATGTAGGCTAACCTACTGCAGTCACAGGAGCTTACAGTGAGAGAGCTCTTTGGTTCGATCGGAGACCAGTTGGTGTAGCTGATTGGTTTCCCATTGGTCCATTTCATGGTGTCCTCATCCCACAGACCGATCCACACGCCGACAGAGCTGCCCTGGAGCAGCATGGTGATGTAGGCTGCAGAAATGATGGCATGACAGCAGGAAAATAGGAAACACAAACTGAAACAGAGCAGTATTCCTTTTTGACGTGCCTAACAGCAGAGGTACATCGATCGAGGAGCACGAAATGAAAGTAATCTGATAACTTCTCTGGTTGAATTTGTACCAGTTGTATGAAATGTGCCGTTCAGTGGACAGTTGTACAATTCACTTTCCCTGGTGCCGTTACCTTGTTCAATCTCATCCTCTATGGCGACCAGCGAGCCTTGGAATGAGGAGCAGATGGACTGGGCATCTTTCCAACTCTTTCCCTCCTCAGGACTGTCAGGGAGGTGCAGCAGGAGACACTGCCAACACACACACACACACACACACACACACACACACACATAGCACAGATATCTCATTTTGAAATGCAACTCTAAATTTCTCTATCACCACCAGCTCTCCAGGACTGCTGTTTGGAGAGGTCAGGATACAAGGTGAAAAGGATCCAAGTGTGCTGTTTTCTTTGACAGGTGGAGTTGGTGAAACTGCTTGTATCACTCTAAATAAAACAAGTCCCCTATGTCTACAATCAGTGATAAACAGCTGTGAGGCTATTCTTGGCATGAGACATATAAATACCTTGGACATAATTTGATGGTGCCAAATGAAAAGAGAAAACAGCAAAATTTTGAAATCACCACTTACAGTTTTCTACGGACTTGATTTAATGCTTCTTATTATGAAATTTGAGGCAATCAGACAGGTAACACTGCAGCTGGCATGACATCAGATCTCCAATATTCATATCCCATGAAAATTATTCACAGCATGAACAATAAAGACAGGAACCTTACAAGCAAGTGGATAAATACTCATATTACCCAATACCCACGGTGCGAATGAGAGGAAAGGCTTTCAGAGGACAAACATTGCTAAAAGGCTTTCCGATCTGTTAAATATGCTTAACAATGATAGTCTAGCTAGAGCCACTCTGTTCCTGCATCTATCACAACACAAGGTCCCCCTGCTGAGTGAGATTCACACCCTGCTTCACTGCAAAAAATATCCATCTTAATAAGTCATTTGGTGTAGTATTTAATCTTGAAATCTTATTTTTCTTAAAGCAGGTGAAAAAAATCTGTTAGTGGGGTGCGATGATTTCAATTGTTTCTTAAGGAAATAAACTTTTTCAAGACTTTTCTTGAATACAGCAACATTCTATCGACACTAGTGGAGTGAACAGCTGTATTTCAAGATACTGTCACTTGTTTCAAAAAAGTGGTTTTTAATTAGTTTTAAAGAAAACAAGATTTTAAGACTGAATACTTGACAAAATGACATGTTAAGATCGATATTTATCGCAGCGTTCCTGAATTGAAGAGGAGATCCAGAAGATCAGCTGGTTTGCCAGATCTGATCTGAGTTATTTTGATGTGGACAAGATAAGTTGGGATCACTAGGGGACAGTGAATGAAAACATAAACATCCTGCTACAACCCTAGAGGCAGAGAGGCGCTCAGAGAGGAGGCCATTTTAGAACTGAGTTGTAAGGGAGAACCACTTTTTGCACTGTAAATGTGTATTTATTTCAAACAGAAATTGCTAAGTATACTTAATGTTGTTGGGCTACACAGCTATATTGTACCTTAGAAAAACGAATATATAATAAAGCCTCAAACGTATCTACTTCCATTTAGATACAAGAATCATGACATGTTCACCATGATGAAATCACCTGACAGCTAAAATCATATGACCTCACTGTCTTATTACTTCATGGATTCAGGGATCACACGATTAATTTTGTGTATGGTGGCCTAGATACGACCCACTGGCTCAATTTACCCTGTTCTCCCCTGGAAGCTGAAAGGTCCACAAAGCTGTTCAAGTACCAACTGGCTCTCATCATTCCCAGAGCAAGTTAGTGATTTTTTAATTTGTACGCTCTGGCAGCTGGAGAGGTAGTCTTTATCGCTCTATCACTATTGTTTATGTCCTTTTAGTCTTGTTTAAATATGGACATAAATCAATGATTCAATTGCTTATGTGTGTGTGTGAACCTTGTGTCCGAAGTACAGCCATCTCTCCGGACAGCCTCCGATGTAGTGCGGCTCTCTGGGAGTCTCCACCACAGACACTGTCTTTCTCTTGCACACGTAGCCATGATGATCGCTGCACTCACCCATCGACCACTTTCCTGGAACAGACCAGGAACACGTCAATACTTGCTAGCGCGTGTTAGTATGTGTGTGTGTGTGTGTGTTTGAGTGTTTCTGTGTATGTGTGTGTGGGAATTTACCTGATGAAGAGGACATGGTAACACATAACCTATTTTTCACAGGGCCACCAAAGGCACTTCCCTCTGCCCAGCTCTGAAAGTCTAGCTCCGTCTTGTCACCCCAGCTGCAAACACACACACACACACACACACACATTTCTTCACTTGAATAAAGTGTGGAATTCTGTAATAGACTCAAAGACAGTGACAGGAAATGTTTAACAAACTCAAAAGCGCACACACCTGACTTCTCTATGCGGGTCAATGGACAGCCCAATCCACCAGTTGGTTGGGCCCAGGGAGAGCTGGAGAGAGAGAGAGAGAGAGAGAGAGAGAGAGAGAGAGAGAGAGAGGGGAGAGGAGAATAAAAACTTACTCCACACTTTCAAGGACTCTTACCCTCCTCCTTTGCAATCCTGTCCTCACTCAGCTTTTCAGGGCCTCTCCAACATGAGCAGCCATTCAGGCGCTCTCCTTGGCCCGTGCCTCTCCTCTTTCATCTTCTTGTTTTGTCCCCTTTATCCCTCACAAGCCTCACAAGCACAAGAGAGTTCTTTAGTCTAGTCCAAAATGGTCTTTTCTTATTCCCTGTCCATGGGGGCACTCAAGCATGAAAGTGTCCACATATGAGGTGTGTTTTAGCCTGTGTGTGCGTGTGTGTGTGTATGTATGGTGTGCGCGCATGCATGCACATTGGAAATGTGTGTGTGTGTTTGTTTACAGAGACCGGGTGCACTTGTGTGCAAACATGTGAACTTGTATGAGGAAAGATTGTGTCAATTGTTGTGACACTTCATGCATGTGTGTGTGTTTTCCTATGTGTGTGTGTGTGTGTGTGTGTGTGTGTGTGTGTGTATGTGTGAAATGTCAGGAAGGAAGGGCTCAATGGGCAATTGGCTGGAGACGAGCGTCTGTGTCCAATTCTGTCCAACAACCACAACTTTCTGGCCTGCACAACAACATGCGCAGCAACATGCCTTTGTATATGTTGACATGCAGTGTTGGGCTTGTTACTCAAACAAAGTAAGTGTAAAGCAAAAGTAATTGATGATTGCATCCTCCTTTTATCTTCAACAATTAGGATAACTCAGTGTCCTTCTGTGTGAATGACCAGGAGAACCAAAAAATGCTGATGTTCGTTGCTCTTGTTATAGTTTTGCTTAATCAAAACCAAGTGAGAAAGTAAACTTAACTGCCATCTCAGCTTGTTGGTTCAATCTGATGTTTAGCAGGGCTGACAACAAAAATACCAACTTAATTATTTTGGCATCTGTAATATTTTTAAGCGTAATTGAAATATGAATTTGTTACATTTCTTGTTACAGAGAAAAGTAACAGTATTTCGGTAACGCATGAACACCCAAAACTGTTGAAATGCTAATACAATAAATGCCAGCTTAAAGACACTGTGCCCATATGTCTGTGAATCTACGTATTTGCATATTTTGCGCATGTGCATGGATCTACAGACCCTCCCCATGCGCTCCTTGACAAAGTGCAGCTCCTCTCTGGAGTGAATGGACAGCAGCTGGGCTCCCATCATCTGACAGGCCAGAGAGACGGCGTCCCAGTCAAAGAGCTGCTTGGCCAGCAGGTACTCAGCTCCGCGGTAAAACACCCAGGGCTCGCTCTCTGCAGACGAGCAGGGGCAGGGAACACAGTCAGTCACATTTCAATCACACATCTGTCTTCCTACGTCTACGATAACTGAAAATATTAACTACACACAGGGCAATTCCAATGAATCAAATTTCAAAAATATCTATAATTATTACATGACTTTGTTGAAAGCTCAATTCTAATTGCCCAATAGACACATTCTGAGGTCTGTTGTTTCTTATTTCACATCCAAATATTCACTCCACCAGCAAGAGGTCGAGTTGATTTTGTTGATTTCTAATTAAATTAAGTAGCAACACATTGAGCCAAAAAGACGTTGCTCCTTGGTTACTGCAGACAAACACTCAGCTAACTGAGGTTCCAATAAAACGTAATTTATTCAGAGAGCACAAAACCTTTGGATGCTGGTTAGAGGCTGAACAGAGATCTTACTGGATTTGTTTACGTTTCTATGGTTACAGTTCTGTTACAGTGTAGCGCTTGGATGTTAGCTACAGACATTTCTATGGTTACAGTTCTATGGTGGAAGCTTGCAAATTGCTTTAGCTTGAAATAAAATCATTTTAGGTTAATATTTTGTGTCAAATGGTAAATATTTTTGGTAAATAACTGTGCATTAAGCAGGATAAATAAAAAAAATAAGCCCCTTCAGCACAATAGTGTCTTGATTCATCCTGCTGGGGCAATTATTTTACAATAATGACCAGCTTGCTGTTCATTATCCATTACATAGCAAATGATTTTTTTGTAGAGACATGAAGAATATCTATCAGTATCTATAAACCGAGGCAAAAGCAATGAAATGTATCCTGAATGTAATCAGGATTGCGGGAATGTAAGAATGCTACTTACGCTCGCTGTACCAATATGGTTTGTTCAGTTCATCACCTGCAAAATAAATGAGAGATTGGTACGTCATGTGGTGTTGATGTGTCTATGTGTAGGTGGGGGATTGGTGGGTTGGCTGATGTCCACTACCTCTGGACATCTTGCAGATCCACTCGTGTTTGGTGTCACAGGGCTGCGGCAGGAGGGCGTTGGTCAGGTCGCTGTACATGGCACAGTCACGCTTGTCATCCTCCTCATTCTTATCCTCTATGAACGACGTCACCACCTGCACACACACGCACGCACAACCATTAGGTATAGATAGGTATACATTAATGTGCACATCTTGTTGGATATTATCAACTGTTCCAGTGAGACAAGAGAATACTTTTGTGAATGCGTGTGAATCTATATGTACTTACTGGAGAACCATCGGACCATTCCCAAGCCGCGGGCGCCTCAGGGTCTCTCTTATTTAAGCCCACCCAAAACCAGCGACCCTCTGTTCTAAAGAGGAACAGCAGAACACAAGCACACTGCAGCAAAAGTCCATCTTGACAAGTCTTTTAATCTTGAATTTAGTGAAAAATCTTAGTTTTCTTAAAACAAGTGAAAAATATGTCACTGGTTTGAGATAATTTCACTTGTTTGCAATGTAAATGAACTTCTATGAAGATTTTTTCTGAATCAGGTAATGTCATTTTGATAATACTGGAGTGATCTATATTATATCAGGACATTTTCACTTGATTCTACAAAATTATTAAATCCATCTTGTAATACAGCTGCATTGGGCACAGTTGAAATTAACTGACCTTATTGACAGATTTTTCACTTGGTTTAAGAAAGTTAACAATTTAGGACTTAATAATAGATTAAATGACTTGTTAAGATGGACTTTTTTGCAGTGTAGACAGATTACAAGGCAATCCTAAAGCATGTCTCATCTTCAAAAGCCAATAGCAAACAACTGCAGGTGATACGCTACAAAGTTAAACAAAAACACCTCAACCCAGCCATCTATCAGTTCCCATAATATTCCTGTGCTGACGAGGCCCAGAGGGCTGTACCAACCCTTCGAACATGGTACTGAGGAGCCGCTTAACAAACACCTGCTCCTCATAGTGGTGGAAACTGGCCAGCTGAGCCCCCAGGGCCTGGCAGAAGAAGTCTGCTTCCACCCAGGAACGCTTCATCAGGACTTTCTCATCGTGGAACACCTAGAAGAACCACACATACTGTCAACTCAGGGTTACTACAGGCCTTCTTCAAACTAGATGAACCACACATCACTTCGGATTAGATGGACCACAGACACTGTCACTAAGGCTGTGGACACACTAGGAGACTTTCCAAACCCTAACTAATTTTGCATCACATACATATTGACAGATTTCACAGATTTATTCTCTCTCAGTCATAAATATGGTCACACTTGATGATCACACTAGATGATCAGGCAAGGATGGGGCATCACACGCTTCACCATGTAACTGAGATTATCCTGCTGACTCCTGAACTGACGTCAGGACTTCTTATCGTGCAGAAAGTCATGCGATCCAACATGAATCAACATGTATTAATATGCACATTGACGCAATGTGCATCACTGGGGGGAAAAAAGCACAGAAAAAACACAAAAAGGGAATTTGGGGAATGCTGTAGCTGGAGGGACCCGGCTTTCAGTGAGAGCTGGAGGTGCAGAAAAAAGGTAATGGTAGTTACGCTAGTAGCTTACATTCATTGTAGGAGTTATTATCCTTGTATTACTATCATTAACATAACTTTTCAATATAATACTGTAAACTCGTCTCTCATTGGTTATTGGTGGTTTCCACTCTTGGAATTCCCCACACACAACCAAAGGACCCGTCCAGATGCCAGGTCGTAAATATCAAAGATGTTTAATATGATCAGAACTGCTCAGATCAGTCTGCCAGTGTATCAGAGTGGTTAATATTGAATCTGTAAATCCTTCACAGCACAGACCATGACTTAGTGAATCCTAGTATTGATTTACTGTCCACATTCTATAGGCTTCTGATCGTTAATAATGATTGCTGCAGCAAGAGGATGACATGAGGGAGGAAGGTGGATAATAGGAAGAGAGATAAGAAGGTTTAAGTAGAGAAATAGACAGACAGACAGACAGACAGACAGATAGATAGATAGATAGATAGATAGATAGATAGATAGATAGATAGATAGATAGATAGATTAAAATCTCTTCCACCCTGCCGGCCCCACTGGTGTGTCTATTATTACAAACGCATGATGTGCAAGCAAGCTTTGTTGAAACGAACAGAACTTTATTTTAAATTCTAGTCAAGATCCCAAGGTTTCCAAAGATACCAAATATGTCACACGGAATTACAGGGAAATGTGTACAAATGTGTTGCAGTCTTTGGAAATGTGTTCACATGATATCTACATTTTTTTCCATTTGATGTAATGGCGCAGCTGTAAAACAAATGTTGACGAAATGACTTGGGCTTTAATATTTCACTCAATATAAGCATGATATAGCTTCAATAAAGCGTTGGAGTGAGCAGATACAGAATAGCTATGTGACATTGTCGTACAGTATGGAAAAAAATATTTTTTATAACTTTGAAGCTACGTAAGGGGAAATTTAAGGGGTAACTCAGAGCGCAAGGGGTTAAGGAGACATGAAGCACAAAAGCTAGATCAGAGCTGTGAGTCAGGACAGAGGAAAGAGATGAGGATAGAGGATGTAGAGACAGTCTGATCTGACCTTGAAGCAGTGCAGCAGCCCAGACTGTGATTCCCAGCCTGGGGGACAGGGGGCGTAGGCGTCGATGTGGTGCTCCGGCAGCTGGACATCCTGGTAACTGCTGATGCTCTGCTTGCACACTGACAAGGCCTTGTGGGAGTTGCAGTCTTTCACCTCCCAGTGACCCAGAGCTGGGCCACCTGTCATGGCAACACAGCCACCAGCACTGACTGGAAGTTGGGGAGGGAAGGAGTAGGCAATAATGGGAAAGGTGATGAAGAGAGGAAAAGATGGATATTAGAGAATACACAGAAAGCACGACCACAGTGTATTTATTCATAGGTAAAGCTCTAACTTTCCTATCCATTGGCTACCTGGCTGGTGTTTGTTCCAGTTGGTGAAGGTGAGTGGCAGAGAGGAGCCGTTGTGACTGAGCCAGCTGTACTCTCCTATCGTCATCTGGTCGTCGAGGGCAATCCAGTAACGCACGCTGCTGTTGGCTCCCCTCTCATTCAGTAAACTGTTGACAAACGCCTGCTCAAACCTGTCAGTATAAGGAGAGGAGAGGAGGGGAGAGGAGAGGAGAGGAGAGGAGAGGAGAGGAGAGGAGAGGAGAGGAGAGGAGAGGAGAGGAGAGGAGAAAACTGAGCTGAACTCAACTGAACACAAAACAGTAGGACAGAATAAGTTGAAATGTTGCCACTCAATTGATCAATAAATCGGTCAGCCAACCTGTTTTCCACAATAAGGAGAGGAGCCTTGCAGTAATATCCCATCAGTGCATCATTGTAGCTCTGTTCATGGCTGGTCACCATGTAGCAGGAGTGACCATGGCGCTTCCAGCCCTACAGGACACAGACAGTGTGTTGAGCAACAGCAAAAAACACAAAAAAAACAAACTTTATCCATCAGTAATATTTTATGAAGTCCGGATTTTCTGTAATTTCCAAGAAAAAATGTTGGCTAATATGTTTTCTCTGCAGACTAAACACAATAAAACACACACATGTGCGTGTGTGTGTGTGTGTGTGTGTGTGTGTGGAGGGGGGACGTTGGGGGGTGTTGGGGGCAACGGTCTAGCCATTCATGTCTAACAAAGCCCATCTGTGAAGCAAAACTCATACTCTATGAGTGTCTGCATATATGTGCGTGGTTATGTGTGTATGTGTGTGTGTATGTGTGTGTGTGTGTGTGTTGGGGGTGGGGGTGGGGGGGTATTGGTTTGGCATGTTTTCACAAGTGGTGTCCATTTGGCCTCCCCAACCCCCCCTGAACTTGGGGACCAGAAGCCTATGCCAAAACTCACATGAAGAAGGAATCCACAGCAAAAAAAACTCTTTTTAAGACTAGAGTAAGAAATGATTCTGTGTGCTGATGGAGTCATTTTATCAACAAAACCAGACTAGAGGAAACACCTTACCGGATCAGATCGCGCACTTTACCAAATCGCACAACATAGAAAATGTAGAAGCTAGAAGTGTAAAATGTAGATATGTAACAAGTAGATCTGCCTCTAAAACCCTGGCAAGACTCCTCAGAGACTGCTTGAACACGTCCACTGATCCTCTGCCTTCCGGGCCATTTTCGCCCCCAAGTGCCAGAGTATTATCAAGTAGCCCTATGAGTCAAGCGTTTGATATTCTTGTAAACAGAGTCAGGGAGCAGCATGAATGCCAGACAAAACGTCAGCAGTCCGGTGAATCAGCTCATTGTGCTTCTGAAGAAAGGATGGGCCGACTCGCCCACAACTTGAACTCCGGCGGGCGCGTGGCTCCTCCTGGTACACGGCCCGATATGTATGGAGCTACTCTAACTGCACAGAACAATTCTGCCCCACAAAGTTAAGCAGCAGTACGTTCAATTTTGGTCCAAAACAGAGTTGGTCATTTTTCTTAATCGCTGTCAGGTCAGAGGACGGTAAAAGAATTACCTCTGACCAAGTCAACAAATCACCACATTTTCAAAGATTGCCTTACAAGTCATTTGGCTCAGCAAAAAACTAAGGGCCATTTTTCTGAGTTTTACTCTGTTTACACTCTGAACAGTTACTGCCTTTTGCCTTTTTAGAGCAGAATTCATGTCAGCATTTTTCACACTAAAACAGCCCCTTAAAAAAAGAATGTATCAAATATAAAGATGGCAGTTTTGTCGTTTCTTGGAAGCAGAGCTATTTTACCAGTCTTATCAGATTATCTTGTAGATTACATGTTACGTAATAATGTAATGTGATTTTTGCTTGCCACCCCCTCTCCTGGGAGGTCAGAGCAAAGGTTCAGCTACAAAACAGCAACCTAACAGCAACTAACCCTGGATGGCAGGGACTCCTTGTCTTGCTCAAGGACATTTCGACAGTTCGGATGCACACAGGCGCTTGGTTATTATAATATTAATAATTTTCTGTATCTCTTTCTATTTTAGTGCATGCGTGTGTGTGTGTGTGTGTGTGTGTGTGTGTGTGTGTGTAGTGGTGTTCCTACCTCAGGACAGCCCTCGTCCCATGCTCCAGCGTGATGATAGGGAGTTTGGCTTTCTTTCCTACACACAGCAGGCAGTCGCTCGTCACATGACGCTAACAGCCAGTTACCTTCCTGTGGAAGAGCTTACATTTTATTCTCAGAGGCACAACACCTGATGGATGCATACACACACATACATACACAGTGTCATGGGATCAATTCAATTTCAATCCACTCGATGGAGGAGGTAAACTCACACTACTGTATCTTTTGTAAGATACTATAATCATTTAATTTCTTGCACCCTGACTTTCCCCTTAAAGTTCCCCTTAATTAACTTCAAAGTTACTTTTTGTGTTTTTCATACTGTACAAAAATGTCACATGGATATTCTGTATTCCAACATTTCGTTGCGGCTATAACATGCTAATTTTGAATGAAATATTCAAACCCGAAATGCCAATTTGTTTACATCAAATGGAAAAAATCTAGATATCTTGAAAATCATTTTATACACATTTCCCTGTAATTCCACATGACATATTTGGTATCTTTGGAAACCTTGGGATCTTGACTAGAATTAAAAACAAAGTTCTGTGGGTTTGAACAAAGCTTGGCCATTCAACATGCACTCTCACCTTCCTGTCTGCCTTGGCACAGAGAGTCCCGTCAGTCAGGTTGTGAGGCGGGTGGTACTGGTGCCAGAGAGTGAGAGTAACTGGCGAGCCATCAGACCACTCCACAGCTGGCGACAATGCCCGTGCCCTCAGACCGATCCACACCTCTGGACTCTCCCCAGAGACTGCAACACATGGATATGCACACGCAATATAGCATTCACACGCACACACACAAAATGGTGTTTAGCATCCACTTGGTGTAAAACACAGAACTTACAGTTAGCCAGGAGGTTGAGCAGCAGTTCCACCTCAGACAGCGAGTGGAGGCTGGTGAGGTTTGCCCCCTGAGAGCCACAAGCCTGGGATGAATCCTCCCAGGATCCTGCCTCTGCCTCTGACAGCACCCGGTAGCAGAAACCATTATGGGCCAACCAGCCCTCTGGACACACCGTACTGTAATATTGCCAGTTCTCTGTAAGAGGATGAGGGGAGAGGAGAGGAGAGGAGAGGAGAGGAGAGGAGAGGAGAGGAGAGGAGAGGAGAGGAGCACATTTTAAAACATGAGCTCCAACAAACATTGTTTTGGTCTAACAGCCAGCAGTGCTGTAGAGAGAAAGGTCAAACGTTCACTCCCCAGGTGCAGTGCAGCTGTTGCGGTCTAAAGCCACAGGAGCTACAAAAAGCCTCTCACACATTCTGCACTTTGACTTATAATTTATTTCCGCTATAATCTAGGACAACTTTGAGGAAGGAGGAAGACTGTCTGGATGTCTAGTGTTCAGACAAAGTGTGTGTTTGCAGCATGTGTGCAGCACCTGTGTGTATGCGTTCTCACCCAGCGGCTCGGCTCTCCGGGTGTCATTGGGTGTCTTCTTGCAGATGTAAGGCAGAGCAGACTCACAGGAGAGGCTCTGCCAGTGACCCTCGAAGGCTGAGTTGTACACTCCACACTGCCTGTTGTCCTGCAGCGGGCTGGGAGACAGAGCTGATGGGAAGACAGCAACAGGAGGGGCTTAGTGTCAGGAGCGGCGCTGCACCTCCACGTTTTATTTTAAAATTGTAAAAAGAGTTTTTTTCTGTATTAGGTCTACATGGACCCGAAATAACAACTTCTGTTGTCATTTGAGTAACTAAAAAAATCAGTCAAGCTGTACCTACAGTCAGGTACAGCTTGTAAATGTGCTGTATAATATTTCTTGGCAAAGAACAAAAAAAAAAAGAAGAAAGAAGCATTTTTTTAATTATTATATATATTACAATATACTGTATTAAACAATTATAATAGTAATGCATGTACATGTATACATTATGCACGCTGTTATGCATGCAGATCTGAATACATCTTTACATACATACAAACAAAGATAAATACATACGCTTACATACATATCCATGTTAAAATGTCATCACATTAAGAGAGCCACCACCCCTCACTCAGCCCTGGAGTGAACAAGTAAAGGCTCGGTACCTGTGGTGAAGTTGACCAGGGACAGAGGTCCTCCATCGGACCACTGCCATCCCCGCCCATCCTTCAGGTGGTTCAGTCCGATCCACACCATCACCCCAACATCAGCCAGTCGATCTGACACAACGTAAATGGTGCAAAAATTGTGTATGAGTTGTGAAAATCAGCTAGGAATGTAACTTCATATCTAATTTCGGAGGCAAATTATTAGCAGGCCTCTAGTGTGCGATAACTTTATTTCATTTTGTTTCTTTTTATATGGAATAGTAAAGACAGAGTGACAGAGAGAGAGAGAGAGAAATTAACATTGTACAACTCCAAATCTCTGCATTGTTCAGAGATTAGTTCATTACTGTAGGTGACAATGACCAAAATCTTGATGTCTCCCCACAGCCTAGAAATGTAAGTGGCAGAAGTCATACTTTCCCACTGAGCAGGAAAAATATCAACAGGAGACTCTGGCATGTACTGTGCCTGCATTACATCAGGTGGACGAGCTGCTTGTATTCTGGTTTGGTGCCTATATGTTGCTCTACCAGCTGGGATGCCTACCTCTGATGTACCTGTGCTCTGCCAGGCTGGTGATGCTCAGCAGGTTTCCACCTTGGGCCTGGCAGGTCGACAGCGCTTGGCTCCAGGTCAGGATGGTGTACAGGTTGAACTGGTAACACGCACGCAGCTCCTGGTTGGAGTCCCAGAATGTCTCACAGCTTGAATCTATAGAGCCAGGAGTTAAGAAGAAAGTAGAGATCTATGTGATAAAGGAGGAGGTAAAATGAATCAATATGTGATACGTGATTCTTTCCAGTGTTCAATCAAATTGCCCCTGAAAAGGACCAAAATGCCCCTAAAAGTCAGATCAAGGGGGAAAAAATACTCTCTGAAAAAAAGGTCAATTTCTTACCCCGGTGTGTGTGTGTGTTTTACCTTGAACTGGACAGAAGCCCCATCTTTCAGCATCATCATAGCGGGTGGTGGTGGCGCACCACTGACGATGGTCCTCGCGCCCCTCGGCTGTGCATTCTGAGTACCACTTGTTGTTGTATTTAAACGGCAAAGCACAGGGCATGCCATGTGCATTCCCCAACAAAGTGTGGATATCTGCATATAAAACACACCCGGAATGATTTTAAATGAAATAAATAGAAAACGATCCCATGGGGAGAAGTCAGACAATAACCAAGGTAGACATTTTGTTGTGGATGAGCGTGTCAAATTCATCGATGAGCTGTTACATGAAAATACAAAAGATACACAGGATTTTTTTCACTGAAATCTGCCTACCGTCATATGGGTATGAGCAGGGCCCCTCTCCAGGTGTGTTGTACCTTCTCCACTGGTGGTACGAGTTTTTCTTCACCACCACCAAACGGCCCGCCACAGCCAGCTTCATCTGGGACGGCCCGTACAGAGAGTTTCCATTGCAGCGCCACCACAGCGTGCGGAGGGCCATGTCGCACTCGAACGTGCTGAGCGGCTGCGTCGCATCGGAGGCGTTGACGCCCAGGCACATGCTGGTGCCCAGGTTGAAGAGGCGGTGGCGGGAGACCCACTTCCACAGCATGCGGCGCGTGGGCAGCTCGCAGTTCTCCAGCACCAGGTTGGAGCGATCCACCGTGACGCAGCGCTTCAGTTGAGAACTCTCCAGGATGAACAGACCCTTTTCTGGAAAGGGATGGACGAGAGACGGGGAGAAGGGAAAGCAGATGAGATGAGGGGAGGGGGGAAGACAGGAGGAGGTTGAGAAACAAGGAGGGGATAAAAAAAAGAGAGGGAGGAAGTGGGGAATTTATGCGTAAATGGAGCTGGGTGATAGATAAAGGGATGAATGGATGGATGGATGGATGTGAGGGGGTTTGTCTTGTGTGAGCAGAGGGATAGATGGATAAATCATGGCATATCACCTCAGTAGGATGTAAACAGCCTGATTTTAAACCATGTAAAGTGAGAATATTTGTACTATCAGCTATCACATAACCATTCAGAACCAGTCGACTATTAGACAGAAAGATATCACCCTTGTTTTAGATGCCTTTCCACCAAAATGGAGTAATGGAGCTTTAGCGAAGGTTCAGTCAGGAAGACTATATTTTGCATGCTTATGCTGTAGTTTCACTTGTCATTCCATACTGCCATTCACTTCTCTCACGCATGCTCACTCATTATTTCCTTGCTGTCTTTTCCCGGGCTGTCAATTGAGATATCAGCTGTTCACATCAGCTGGTCACATCTATCCAATAGCACAGCGACACATCTCTATCGTTAGCCTATCATTTTGCTGCTGTCTTTTTAAATATGTCTCTCTCTCCGCTGTAGTCCATCCATGCTGCTGTTATGCGCACCGCTCCACCTCCCCATCTCCGCCCAGTCTTCGCAGATTCATCAGCTTCATCAGCTTCATCAGCTTCTTCACTCATCAACCTCACCAGCTATCAGTTTCAGCAGAAGTCATCAGCCACCATCACCAGTGTCTGGACTCCACGGGGGGATTTAACTTGCTGCTGCTCAGGGCTGGTGCCCCTCGATTTCAAAATCTCCCTGTAGAGTCTAAGCGCCAAAGACTCTTGTTAAGTCCTAATTCTCACCAAATCATCTGTTATAATAAACTATTATCTTTACTTTATTTACTTGTCTCTCCTGATTGAAATATTGTAGCCAGATGAAAGCCTGGAGGAGAGTGAGGGGCCTTTGTTTTCCGAAGTCAAAGGGGTCTTCGGTGTAACTGGATATACTAACAAAACAAAGGATGTATATATGCTCCGACTGGCTGATTACACATCTGAGGATATAACCTCTTTCTTTATGTCACTCATGCACACCAAAGGGAAAAAAACAGGCTGCATGTTACAGTACTAGATCAAAATTAAATGTTCATGTTGCCTGTTTTGGAAGTTTATACTAGAAGGTATAGCATAGCTGTACAGGACATTAGCAAAGCATTTTGTGTGTGTGTGTGTGTGCGTGTGTGTGTTGTGTGGTTAATCATAAATTATTTCAAAATCGACATATAACTATATTTTAACATATGCTATCTGCAACATATGCAAAATCACTTAAATAATCATATTGATGCTAAACACACTGAACTAGGGCTGGGCAATATATCGATATGGATATCATAATATCGTGATATGGCATAAGTGTCTTTTCCTGGTTTTAAAGGCTGCATTACAGTAAAGTGATGTAATTTTCTGAACATACCAGACTGTTCTAGCTGTTTTATTATTTGCCTTTACCCACTTAGTCAATATATCCACATTACTGATGATTATTTATCAAAAATCTCATTGTGTAAATATTTAGTGAAAGCACCAATAGTCATCCCTACAATATTGTCGCAATATCAATATCGAGGTATTTGGTCAAAAATATTGTGATATTTGATTTTGTCCATATCGCCCAGCCCTACTTACAACTGAACATTTAGCCCACTTCGTAGAAAATACCAAGATATATATCGTGTATCGCTATTCAGCCTAAAAATACCGAGATATGATTTTTGGTCGATATCGCCCAGCCCTGCACTGAACTGCATGGTAATATAAAATATGATAAAACTTTTTTTCAAATAAGATTCCCTAATTTGTTTCAAATCTCATTTTATTACAGATTTTAAGTATGATTTGCTTTTTATCATTAATTTAGACAACAGAATAGTAAATCATGGTAACTCCATATGATTCTATTGAAAGACAGTGATAATATGGTTAGTTATGCACAGTATCCAAATGTTAAATAGGTATAATAGTATAATATGCCCTTAATTTTGCATGACTACGATGATACAGTAACGTTTATAACTCAGGATAACAATTATTTTGAATATCTAATGGAGATACAAAGGGGGGGGGGGGGGGGGTACTTAAGACCCAATGCATTTGTATTTATCCCCAATTTTGTACAAAGAGAATCCGCTTTTACTCAGTTTCTAAGCTGTCCTAATTTCCAGGATAATAGAAATCACCAGCAAAATGAACAGGACATGCAGGACACAAACTGGGGTCCGGGAACCACCAGGGGGCCCTGAGAGGGTTTCACCGGGTCCCCAGCAAAAATGTGGAATAGTTTAATTTCACTGTTACTTCATGCACTAGATATTAGCACAATGGGAGCATGTATTGGAAAGATCATTTTGCTTAGAGGTTTCACTCTCCCCGGGTATCTCCCCACCTACAGTAGAAACAGTTACATAATTCTGCACCGTGTTAAGAGCGTAAAATCGTTGCAGATGGGATTATTTGGGACAAAATCTTATCAAATGGTGTAATATGGATTTATATGGGGTGGGTGGGTGCTTGGCATGAAAAGGTTTGGGGACCTCTGTGCTGCATCAGGAGCCGGATGACTTACTGTAAAACTCCATGAGCTGGTTTTTCTCCAGGACTTCATCTTCCTCATTCACACAGACGCAGCTTTTCGCCAACAACACGGCACAAATAGTCGCCACAACAGCCACGGAATCGATGCAGCGAAACAACTGCATTATCATTTCGACGACGGGATGCAGTATTGTGGTGCAAAGGTCCGCACATTCCGAGATTCTCAAAGTATATTTTCGGGTTGTTGTTTTGCCCTCATAGGAAACTTTCCGCAAAGTTTTTAGAGGGGGAATCGCGACGTCACGTCTGACGGAGCCGCCGCTGCTCTTCGGTCTGCATCTCTGCAGTGAAGAAACACACACTCCTCACTGGTAGAGCCGCACCGAAGCTTTCTGCTTTTCAAAGAAAAAAATATAACGGCTTCAAGTTGTTTTCGGAAAAAAAAAAAGAAAAATAAATATACATACTGCCCATTGTACAAGACTGAGTGAAATGTATTATTTTCATCGTCATTATCTCATGTCCTGATAGAAGTATTCTTGGTACAGAATTTACAGAAATAAAATTATTATTATTAGAAGTGGATAATATGGTTTCGTCGCAAATGGGGTCTAATTTTTGTTAAAATAAAATCCAAACTTGAGTCATTATATTTGACCTTTGAAACACACACACACACACACACACACACACACACACACACACACACACAAAACCCTTTGTAGGGCATCCAGTAGAGTTCCAGGAAGTCCCCATGAAAAAATGTGTAATAGTTAAAATTTACTACTATTTTAGAGTATGGCAAAGAGATAATGTAGAGGGATGACTGCTTTGGTTACAGGTTTTACTGCCCCACCTACAGCACAGACGGTATCTTACAACAAAAATCCAGGGGTTTCTTGGAACTAAATCTTATCGAACTGGGGTGTGTGGTCCAATTCTTATCTATTTGGGGGTCGTTGGCATGAAAAAGTATGGGAAACCTTGGTATAACCTGTAAACTTACAATAAGAGTTGACCCCATAGCAATTAAGCATTGTGCCCCAACACAAAATTAAGCATAAATGCTTAAAGCATTTCAAAATAAGGCAAAGTTCAACTTTATTTATGTGCCATGCAGCTCAAAAAAAAAAAAACACCTCTCAATTATCAACAGTCTCAGTAATCAATGTCCAAGGCTCAGCCTTGCTTTACAATAAAACAAACAGAATATTTAACAAATCATAACCATGGACCTATATATTTACATTAATTAAAAAACAGTTTTCAGTAGTACACCACTCATACTGTAGAGTCTGTTTCCAAGCTGCACCTTACAGTATGTTATTTCAAAACTTGTTGGATCATGCAACAGGAAAATACAGTGTTCAAACTGTGCACTTGCATCACACAGTTGTAGGTGAATAATTCACCTTACAGCAGCAAAATCATCAAAAGTGTATGTCTGTGATTAGTTTCAGGACATTCATAGTGTTGTCTACTGTCTTATAACCTCTCTGACCAACACAGAGATTTGTACAATGTTCATATCTCTTTCTCTGTGTCTCTCTCTCTCTCTCTCTCTCTCTCACACACACACACACACACACACACACACAAACACACACACAAACAAATGCACATATACACATCCAGTGCACTCAGATGGTGGTTTGCATTGCCTCCATAACATGCTGTCACTTTATCGTCAGAAGTGATCCATTGTGATAACCTTTTCTCTCCCTGTGTTCCTATAAGTTACATTTCTGAATGTTGACGTTGAGCTTCTGAACAGAGGGTTGGTTCCCTGAGGAGAGAAGAGACACATGAAGAGGTCAGAGGTCATAATCACTTCCAACCAATAGCCAACTTCGAACGAGAGGACATTTAAAATCCAAGGTGCAAGAAAGAGAAAAGATCTCACCGTCTGCCATTTTGCCTTTGCCCTTTCAGCCTCAAACTTGGCCACCTCCTTCCGATCGTGGACTGATACCAGCAGCTTCCACACACCCAGAACGATCAGGCCAATGCACAGGATGGAGAGGGAGACCCCCAGAATAATCATGGGGATGTTGGGGGGCTCAGGGCAATCTAGGGAGGGAAGGAGGAAGAGAGGAGACAACATAAAAGTGGGAAGTAGATCTCTTTTTAAAACATAAGGGGTTGTACCTGAAACCATAGACTTAACTTTTTTTTCTCTGTTCTCTGTGTTGAGCTTACCATACATCTGGAGATTGTAGGCGGTGGTTAACATGTCACTGGCTACTACAGTGAATGAGATGAGGCAATCATTCTCAGTCTTCAGGGTGCATTGCGTAGACTGGCTCTTGTCATATTCTGAAAGGAAATGTGAACATACATATCTATAAGGAAGGGATGAAGGCATGAATCCATTGTGTATCGCCTTCCCTCTCTGTATTGTGCTAAGAACGTAAGAGGATATACTCGCCTCTGTTTTGCTGTCAGTGTGATTTCCATATCAAAGACTACAATCTGGTGTGTGTGTGTATGTTTTTTTTATGTGTGCATGTGTGTGTGTATGTCCCACACCACTGTCTTTCACATCTGAAGCCTGAAAATCTTCTGTGATAATCAGATATACCTCTCGGCTTGCACAAGTGTAACCGGGTTCAAAATAATCCCCTCTATATAGGAACCCGAGGTCTTTGCCTATTCATTTACACTACAATAGCACTGTCTGTACGACAAGGTAAATAATATGTTCCCCATTGTCTGGTGTTGGCTGAATGGACATGGACGGTGTTCTGTTAGAGAGGGGGCGCGGGCTTCAGAGAGACACCCGAGTCGATGCAGGTCGGCATTCCTCCAAATCTCTGACCCATGGGGAAACTTAGCATGGCCCTCTGTTGATACCTTTATCAAAAGAACTGTGCTGGGAAAACAAACTCCAGCGACATCGAGCATTTACAGTACAGTTAGGTTACAGTTAGGATCATGCTAAGAGCCTGGTCCATGTAGACTTACAGTCAGTCCGCTATGGTAAATCTTTCTACTCTTACTTTCAATGCACATACAGTAAAATCGTAACGTTTTCTATTGTTTTGATCAGGTGGGGTAAAGATTTCCTACTAAAGAAACCTGTAGATTTTGCTAAGAACATAAGGCATTGTTTCAGAGTAAGAAGCTAACTCTATTTCATCATTTCTAAAGAGATGAATCTTATATTTGAAGCTGGCTTGAGATTTATGTGTTGTTGTGCATTGTCCCTGTCTAAATAAACTTAAAAATAATTATAACGATGGTCTCAAATGCCAGTACACAATAAGGTAGGCTTGGGAGGCATTCACCTGTTGTTGTGTTGATGTAAATTTTAGGAATGCTGCACCTTTGGACGCACACCTCAGCGCTGTCCTTCACTTGGAGATGGCACTCTATGCAGGTCCTGGGGAGAAAACAAGCGGACAAACAAACGCTCATTTTTTTCTCTCAGAGTTCTCGTCTCTTGGGAGGGTAAGGTTTGATGAGGCTTTATAATCACTGATACAGAGAAATCAGAGTCTTGGCCACTTATCGGAGTGTTCCCAAGGCTTCACTCGCTCCCTATCACCCGTCTACCCTTTAACAGCGGTGTCAAATGCACCAGCCCTGACAGCTGCTTTACAATGGAGAAAGGAAATCTTTTAGCCCTGTGTTGGGGACATTAGTTGTCTTTTGATGTCACCTGGAATCTGTGGACAAATGTGAACAAGAGGCCCAGAACATGATATGGCCGTACTTAAAAGAACAGACAGATCATGTGGTTTAAGGAGACAACATATTATACCTTTTAGTTAAAAAAAAAACAACAACCCAAGAATGACCAAGGCAAAGCAGACAGAAGCTTCTACATTACAACCTTGTTCACCTTTAAGAGCTGACGATATGAATGTGTTCTCACCTTGCAGAGCTGCAGGTGTCTCCGCATGTGGGACACTTCTCACACTTGTCCCCAAAAGCTCCGGGTACGGAGCACACACACCGGCCGCACTCACATTTCCCCCGGCCGCTGCAGACAGCTCCGTCCTCCGACACACACGCCTCAGTGCTGGTGCTGCAGTTGCAATACTCCCCCGTCCAACCGCTCTGACACACACACTCCCCGCAGTCGCACTGTCCATGTCCTACACACATACACACACACACACACACACACGTTCATACATACATAAGGCTCACAATACACATTGCCAAATACCAAGGGTGGAAGTAACTAATACACTATTTTTTTTAAAGTAATTTTAAAGTAATTTTACTTTTACTTAAGTACATTTTTGCTGAAGTATTGTCACTTCACTACATTTTAAATCACATCCATTACAGAGTACAAATTTTGAGGCTTTCCATAAGCATCAGAAACTAGAAAGTCGTAAATTGGCCAATTGTGGAGCCATTCACAGTGAACGGTCTGTCAGCAAAGAAGAGTGCAATCTGGTTTTGCTTTGTGCACTTTATTTTGTAATTTCAAAATTTTGTAATTAAAATAATCTAGTTAGTCTAGAACTCTGTCCTCTCATCCTTTTAGAATTCCATGGGAAATATCTCATCTAACAATGGTCTCTTTTCTAAAAAGCAACTCAGTAAATTTTACTCCATTTTAAATGAACTACCTTTTTTACTGTTTACTTTCTTTCTTACTGTTTTACTTACACTTCCAGTCAAAAGTTTTCTTTATTTTTTTTTTACTATTTTCCACATTTTAGAATAATAGTAAAGACAAAACTATGAAATAACACAAATGGAATTATGCAGTGACAAAAAAAAGTGTTAAACAAATCAAAACTATCTTATATTTTAGATTCTTTAAAGTAGCTGCCCTTTGCCTTGATGGAAAGGCAAAGGCTTTGGAAAGAAATTCATACATAGGCATCGACTTCACTATTAATATTTGTCTAAGAAACAAATTTCAAGCATTTAAGCTTAAGCCTTTAGATCATGATCAGCCTTTAAGATAATGAAATCAATAGTCAATTCAATCAGGTGTGTCCAGACTTTTGACTGGTAGTGTAAGTAGTTTTTTACCCCGGTAATTTTACTTCACTTACCTATTTCAGCAAGGTAACAGTACTTCTACTTGAGGAGGATGTTTTATTACTCTTTCCACCCCACATGATCAGTAATACTGTGATCCAGGCTCTCACCTCCACAGAGCTCCCCACGGAAGCGAACGCAGGAGTAGTCGTTACACTCGCAGTAGGGTCCGTAGACGCGTCCAAAGCTGGATGCCTGACACACACACTGTCCGCAGAAGCAGTCCCCCTGACCGCTGCAGGACTCGGCCTCCTCTGTGGCACGGCAGTTGCTGCTCAGAGCGCTGTCCTCACTGCATTCACACTGCGGGCCCAGGTACCCCGGCTGACACATGCACACACCGCACTGCAGAGCCCCTCGGCCCTGGGTGCAGAGGCTGCTGTTGGCCTCGGAGGGCCGCCGGCAGTCACAGGAGCACAGGGACTCCAGCTCCACCTCCAGACTGTCCTGGAAGCCCACCGGTTTGAGGAAGAAGCGCCGCGGACCCAGCATGCATTCTGTCAGCTCCACGGACACGTTGAACACTACCTGAGGAGCAAAGAGGCGGTGGGGTCTTTTGTTTGTTTGTTTGATAATCAAATATAATGCACAGCTATCAGTCATGCACTCATTAAAATCATTGAGGACAACACATTAAATTTCCAAAACTTATTTTCAGTGTGGTTTTAAAAGACAAGAAGGCTAAGAAAACATGTCATTGGCTGACCGAGAGTCACAGAACATACCATAAGAAAACACAGATAAATAATTCTATACAAAACAGGCTTGAAAAGAGCTTATTAATTACAATTTTCCATGCAAATATCAACTAAAAATTTGAATAGCTCCCATGAGTGATATTAAATTAGTGATTTACTCTACAATATTGTAAGTCCTTATTGTAAATCCTGGCAACCTATGATTTGTTTTCATAAAGGCAAATTCAATCCACCAGAATTGTCCAATTGTCATTCAATTTAATACCACAGACCAGATAGAGAATACAATATAGAGAGGATTTGGATATCTATATGGATTATTTATATATCTATATTAAAAAAAATGAACAGACCGTGTCTCCAGCTTTGATGTTGGAGCAGCGTTTCAGGCCAGGGAAGACTGTCCCATCCGGGCAGATGGCTGTGAAGGACATCTGGAGTTCCTCTGTGTCTCCGAGGACCTCCAGTTCGATCTCTGAACGCAGTTCCTGGAAAACAGCAGACAGACAGATTGTAGCCCCCTGTAGGAGAATGCAGTTTGAAAAGTAAGGTGTGGTACTGAGCAGAAGTTGCTCCTCCATCATACACTCTAAGACAGCAAAGATCACAAAAACAAAAATCTAAAAACAATATATTGACTTGTTTTATCATTAAGCGGGACCTGTCAGGGCATTTTAGGTGGAATCATCAGACCGCACTGACCTGTAACATGTTGAGACTGTTTGGAAACTCCTATCAAGCTATTTCTGTATAGGTGAGTCATCATCCCAGGTGTGCTGGGGTGTACACAGCACCCGAGGGAAGAGTGACAGCTGACCTCAGCCCAGCTGGAGGATAGACTGCCTGTTTGACTGACTGACTAACTAACTAACTAAATTGACTGGGTGCTAACAGAGGGTTAGCTGTGTGTTTCCCTTCCCATTGTACTGTGTTGCCTATGTTGCTAGGGATGATGTTTAGAGAAAATGGGGAAACGTTTACAGGACACACCCAACTAAAGATTCTGTGGAATTGCAGTACTGCACGCAAAGGTACAATATATATTTAACTCTTCTTCACTGAATATGTTGTATGGTAGTTAAAATAAGGTGCCCAAAATATATATCTACTAAATAACAAACAAAAGTAAGAAATACCAATCAACAATATACCCCTCTGTTTTTTTCTCTTCAGAACAACCACTAACTGCGTTCAGTGCAATAATAATAGGGATTCCCCTTCAGTGTAGTTAACATGGCAGAGCCTAAAAGTGGGTGTAAAGGATGTATCTGATGAAGTGATTAGAGGACTGCAGGCTTGCCACCAGTCACTGCCGCCAGGGGGGATTTAGACAAGAGGAGATGAAGTGCAAGAGCTAGACAGACAGAGGGGGAGAGAGAGAGAGAGGGGGGGGGGGGGATCAAACAACTGGGACAGGCATAGACTTGCTGTTAAACACACTGATGCAAAGGACAGGCCCAGAGCCGGGAAGAAAAAGAGAGAGATAGGAAGAAAGTGTGAAACAGGAAAAGCGAGAGAGTAAGAAAGAATGGAGAAGACAAGGCTGAGTCATATTGGCTCTAATGAAAGAGAAAGAAATGATGTACAGAGGATTGATTCATGTATGTTTGATGTTAATGTGTCACATTTTTGTCTGAAACTCTTTGTTGGGGCTTGCCTAAAAAGAAACAACGTCAATTTCAATTAGATTAGCCTAGTTAAATAAAAAACAAAATAAGAAGGTTATACTGAATCATAATGGCAGCATTTGTTTTTGTCCTACGTCTTACAACCTGCACATACAGCCTGCCCACACATTCAGATTTACTTTGTTTATTTACTTTGTACGCCGTTACAATCAGCTCCAGGATGTTCCGCGAATCTGTCGCCAGGACTCCAACTGTGGCGCCAGGTATGAGATTTGCATAGTTCTATGAGAAAAACACATAACAGCAAAAGCACAGTTAGAAATGCGGGCGGACTTGGCTCAGTCCCGTAGAGGAAAGAATACCTTGGCAAGGAAAGGGGAAGAAAAGAAGGCTTGTTCAAACAGGTCCAATGAGAATGCTGCTCAATGAATCAAATATGCTAACCTCAGTGACGTTGCACTCAGAGAGAAACATTTCCTTTTTTACAGTTCTATAGTTTGAACCTATAGTACTTGCTGCTGGGTTTCCCCAGTGTCAAATGAATACCGCTATGGGAAAGAAGGCTCACCTCATAGTTGTGTTTCTGGTTTTCTGTCACAGCAAATATTAGCAAGATGTTGTTCTCCACCAATTTATCAATCAGCTGTCCAAGAGTTGGGTACTCCTGGAAAATTAGGTAAAATTTCAACAATTAAAAATGGAAGGCAGTGATTTTTCATGCTGAATAATGAAAGAGACATTTGATTATGAGTTAAGGTCAAATGTTTTTTTAATTTTAATTCCACTTGTTTTATACTGTTGTATCCATGCATATGTATTGTATTCACACTTTTGTTTATTTGAGCTTTTCCTTAGCCTTTTGATATGTAAGAATCATTGTTTACTGTACAAATGTGACTTATCTTATGAATATTCCTATTTGTCTTTCATGCTGTGGGCCATGACAAAGTGGTCCTAATTTTTATATTTTTATTGTATCCTGTTTTTAAACTTTGCATTTGTTTTGGATTTATATTGTGTTTTAGTGGGACCCCAGGAAGAATAGCTAACACCCTTGTGTACAGCTAATGGGGATCCTTATCAATCAACAATAAATAATACAAAAGAAAAAAAACAAAAAACATCAAATGAACTATTACTCAGTTGAGGGACATGAGCCTCTGTGAGCTTACCAACATGGTGGACATGGAGTATTCGTTGTTTAAGTCCAGATGACACTGCCCGTCATTGGGAATCACAATGCCAGCCATCTTACTGTCCATCCCAAAGTGTGAGTCAGCATCACTGACGAACACCAGCAAACGCATCGAATCATTCCTCCAGCCGATCTTGTCCTATCAAGAGACATTAGATATCTTTTAAAAGCAGAGCAAACCCAGGAGGGATTTCTGACAACTGACAAGAGGTTAAATGACAAGAGCAGGGTGTTACTCCATGTCCCAACACAAGACAAAATCACAAATTTGCATCCTTAGTTGACAAATTCCTGTTGTTTGTACAGACTGTAAGCAAAATTATAAAACTTTCTGATGCATTGCATGTCTTACCCCACAAACCACTGCCTGCATGATTGCATCAAAGCCACACTCCAGCAAATCAATATTAGCAGACACCCGCTGCTTGGAAATTATCTGGTTGAACTTGTCGGTGCTGCTCGTCAGCGACAGTCCATGTCTGTAGCCAAATGTTGGCGGACAGTCAGAGTCTACACCCCTGTGACACACCAGAGGTCAGGCATGAGCATTCAGAAAATACCATTCTGCAACTGCAACAACTATTGTTACAACCTGACCTTTCAGATTGAGATTCAGAAATAGTTCCATATAACATTGCAACCTCAACCATAAGTCTACAGAGAATGTGGTGGAAGATGAGTCACTGGTTCTGTTTTAATTTTCACAGCTGAATTGCAGCCTACCTGCAGGGGTTGGCCAGGTCTTCCTCTGTGATCTTGATGAAGGGCAGCATGGGTTTCTCCACAAAAGATCCAAAGCCCAGGCGGAACTTACTGGTGAGTTTGGCCATCTCTTTAGACAGAGTGGAGCCCAAGTCCTTGATCATCTCCAGATCATCGATCATGGATGCTGAAAGGTCCATCAGGTAGTAGATATCCACAGGATAGTCCTCTGTCTGTTGAACTCTGACCTGGAAGGTCATCTGACTGCCTGCGCAAAAACAAAATAAACAGCTTATTGCTGTCTGAAAATGAAGAACGGTTTCTGGAGACAAATCATCAAAATGCTTCAGATTGCGTACCAGGCCGTAGCTTGAGAGTCATTTTCTGCGGGGAGATCTGGGTGCTGTTAGTATTATTGTCTGACTTCTTCCCGATCGGGCGATCCTGGAGGATCTGGCCGTGGGAAACAGGGAATTCCAGCCGGTCGCTGACACATCCCTTCTCCCGCAGGCTGTCTGGTGTGTCACATCTCTTACTGACAGAGAACCAGTCGGTGAAATTCTGAGAGATGGAAGAAAAAGTCAAAGGTTTAGCTGTCCACAGATTGAAGACTGAGTTCACTTTTACTGTGCAAAGCTATGAATATTTAGTTACATTATAATATGCAACTGTATTATCGTCCGAATGTGCAACTTTCCAACCATTGTCAGTAAAAGATGTTTTCTCTGTAGTTTATTGCATACCAGCAGTTCAAAATCAAAGTCAATTATTTCTGAATTTATGATCATGGTCATCTTACACATGTGGTTTCATAAAGCCAAATGTAGCTGCCTACCTCCTGCGAGCACCAGGCACAGTGAGGACTGAGCTGGAGACAGTCGTCACAACTCACAGCGCTTCCAACTGAGCATGACCCTGCACGGGAACAGGGAAAAACAGAGGTGACTAAAAAGCAGAACACTGAGATGCGTCGACATCTATAGGGAAGTCTCATCTTAAAGGCTCTCAGTGGAAAATAACTCAATAAAAATGTCTTAAGTTCTTATACCTAATTAAAACATTATGTCTTGTGGTTTGTTTATAATGTGATGCACTGATTAACATCTATGACCCATTTAACTCTCATGATGAAGTGCAGTAAAAAACTTTTAGGCGTCCTTTGGTTCATAATCTAATAAAGGAAGATAACATTGTTTGATAAACAGTGTTATGAGCAATAGGAACACATTAACCAATCACAACTTCCAAGAGGAAATATTTATGGGCCGCACTATGAACGAGAAGCTGTCATTCATTTTTTTCAGACATTGTAAATCTGTTGCCCTTGACTTTTAAATAAAGCAAAGCCAAACAAAACTCTCCTTACCCTCCACGTTGTTGATCCAATACCGGAGAATTAGGCTCAGTAGTACAAGCCCCATTAGTCCGCGCGGTTACTGGTTATGAGGAAAGATAATGTAAACAGTTCAAGGTGTCTCATATTTACAGGAGTCTAAGTGAAATATAAGACAGTGTTAGACCAAAAGCAGGCTAAGAGAGAGAGAGAGAGAGAGAGAGAGAGAGAGAGAGAGAGAGAGAGCGCTCCAGCCTACCTGGACAGGAGGAGGTGAGTGCTGCTTTACCTGTCCTGCCTCTTAAGTTGTGTTCACTTCCGTACAGGTGAGAACACTGGAGGTGCAAACGAGGCGGGCGCGAGGGGTGTCATTTGAAATCGATATCCAATAACTGTATGGGAAAATAAATGTGGCTGCCTCGATTTTTTTATTTTTTATGTAAACGACAATGATTCCATTTTTTTAAGGATTTAAAAAGGGAATAGATAGGCTAGAGAGAAAAATATTTTTCCGTAATTAAATGAATCCAAATTGTAAAAAAAAAAACGGGACAGCAACCTTGAGCTGGGAAAAACTCAGTGGAAAAACAAAACAATGTATTAATGTTAAAGGCCACGGGTCAACTATAACGAAAAATCACCTATTCCTATGACATTCCTTCAGGGATTTATAGTGTGTCTGTACTCAGGTAGTGAGTTTACAGTGACCTTATCGTACTATGGTAGGCTACATTATATTTTATCTGCAATAGTAGGCTATCACCACACTTTTTCTATAATAATCCTATGGGATATAATATAGGCCTATAGTTTGTGATGATTAGTCTCATTCTAAAATGTAGGCTATTATAGGATTACTATAGGTTCGTTTTGGTAAACGGAAGGGAATATCACAAAAACCTACAACTGTTTTATTCTGTGCTTAGATTAATGTTGAATGTAGGTTTCAGTCTAATAAAATGAATTCCTGGACTGTGAGAAAATGTGAAACATAAAATACAGACAGACCACGCCATAAGCAAATATACCCGCGTTACTCAGCATAACAGAAATGTTAATCTTTAACATGGCCAGCATGGATCATTGTTGTAATGTCTCAAGACAGTTTTTCAGCTTGACGATTAACACGAGACGAAATAAACATGGCATGATATGAAAAAAGGAGACTGCTACTTCTTCTATTATACCTGCAAGTGAACATTTCCTGATATAGCCTACTCTCTCAGAAAATCTTTCTGCACTTAACTGTGTAGTAGGCTAGGTATAAAAACGTAGCCTAAACGTAATGAGGATTATGGATTGCACTGTGTGTGTGTGTGTGTGTGTGTGTGTGTGTGTGTGTGTATGTACATCACGGGCAGCGGGTGTGGAGCTGCATGCGTAGGTGTTGAACCACTGACAGCTGCGGTACAAATTTCCCCGCTTGTCCCAACTCAATGGAATCTCCTAATTCAGCACCACACCCCTCTGAATCTCAGTAAGCCCCATCTGTTACCCCAAAACCCCCCTCCACAGCTCTTCTCATCTCTCACACCCCCCTCCCATTTCATTGCCTGTCTAATTTTTTTTATTGACACCCCTCTCCTCAATTCTCTGTATATATGCTAATTCTTTGCACTTAGTACTTGCAGTGCCCGTCTTTGTGAAATTGCCTCTGACTCTTCTACTTTCATTATAATATAATATAATCTCAGTTTAATTCCTCTCATCTTCTGTCCTCAGTCTACCTGTGTTTTCCTCCTCTTTTCCTCCTCCCCTCCCCTCCCCTCTCCTCTCCTCTCCTCCCCTCCCCTCTCCTCTCCTCTCCTCTCCTCTCCTCCCCTCTCCTGTCATCTTTCACAAACCTTCACCTCTCCTTTCTTGACATCTCCTCTTCTCTACTCTGTTCCCTTCCCTTCTCCATCATATTTTCTGAATGAACAACAGCAATATATCAGTACATCTGAGACAATCAAACACAATGAGCCCATCTTTTTTTTTTTTTTTTTTGCATGTCTCATTATTTAAGCGATGTCAGGTTGTGTTATTTCCAGTTTGAGTCTGTGGGTTGGATACTGAAAGTCTAATTAGATGCCATAGTTACATCCCAAAGCTAAAAGATCTCATTTGACTCTAACTACTATTTTGAATTTTAAACTTATATTAAAATTAAATCAAGATTTTCCATAAAAAAAAATCTGTCAACCATGTTATATATTCCCCACTCCATTCTTGTATGCTCATTTGAATGGGATTTCTAAAGGAAGTGAGTCCCATCAATAACCAGCAACTCATAAACTATTCTTTGTGGTCAAATTCTTCCCCAGTACTCCTCAAGACGTTCACATTTACTATCCATGGAAATGGAGGTGTTCCATTAACCCCAGCTCACCTTCAGGGCCGTCCTCTGATACCATGCTGTCCCTTCTGAGTCTCTCTTCCTTGTCATCAAGTGAAAAATGGAGAGAAATGGAGACGCATCAGTCCAGTACCTTCAGTTATATTGTATCCCCGCGGCCAGAGTAACAGTAAACCTACTGTTACACAGCCCTTTATGAAGCATGGCGCTAGGGTGACCCTACTGCCCATGCTCCCCGGCTTGTGTGTGTGTGTGTGTGTGTGTATGTATGTGTGTGTGTATGCGCGTGTGCATTCAAGTGTGTGGGTGTGAGAGTGGGTGAGTGTATGTGGACCCATTTGTACGTGCATATTGGGGTCATGTGTGGGTGTTTGTACAAGCTCCAGCTTGTCTGTCCCTGTGTGGATGTGCATGTTTGTGTGTGTGTGTGTGTGTGTGTGTGTGTGTATGTGTATGTGTATAGGGGGTAGGGGGAGGCTGTGATGATAATGAGTGACAGTAACAACTGCTCGTTGCAAGACCTCTACAGCAGCCAGCTCCTTTATAAAGGAACAGGCAAAGAGACCGGACTGATGTGCTAGTGTTGCGCTCTAGAGGCTAAAGCTGGTGTAAACAGCAATACAACTCTCCTGCCTGCAAATGCTAGTCTTTGTGATTAGTTCTGAGTGTATATGTGTGTATGTGTGTGTGTGTGTGTGTGTGTGTGTGTGTACATGTGTGTACGTGTGTGTATGTGTGTGTGTATTTACTCAAGTTCAGTTAATTTCTCCAGTGAGGAGGAGGCTGGCAAGAAAAGGAGTGTCAGCACAGTAGGCTAATGCAATCTCCTTTCTCCAGTGGTATGGCTGGAATGTGTGTGTACACATGCATGTGTGAGTTTAGGTAACAGAGGATAAATAATTGAATAATTGAAGATTAAAGGTAGACAAATAGAACGAGGGGGATACACAGAATAAAAGGATAAACATGTCATAAGCAGCTTCATCAGTTGTACACATGCACTTAGCCTCCACTGACTGGCATACATACAGTACATAAAGAAGGTTAAATGGATTGATCAGTGAGCACTGTATAATGTGAGACACTTGGAAACTCAATGAAAGATTACAGCAATGCAGCAGTACTACAAATTTATAGTCCTGGTCAAACCAGGTTGTTCTCTTTGTAATGATGCCCTTAAATGTTCAGATGCACCTTGGCTACAAGATTTATTGGCCCTGGCTTAACAACATGTAGCATGCTATTTAGTGCAGTACAGTTTAAATCTGTCTGTTAGCCTGTCCACCTGTCTGCCTTTTTCCTCTTATCAAAGAGTGGCAGAGTGGTTATTTAATATTGAGCATTACCAGTAATAGCAGTCAATATACTTGCATCTTCATGGAGTGTTTTTTTTATCTTCTTATTAGTTGGGGATACAGAAACACATTGAGCATGAACCGCCATTTGCTGTACCGTAATAAATGAATGACATTGGATATTAGAGCAGGCCGCCCCTCCTCAAGTCTGTGGCCCTAATATGACCTTGGACTCTCTCCAGGGATTGTGCCATGTGTCCCCTCAGCTGTGGAGAATTAAAAGAGACTGAGAGGAGGAAGAAGGAGAGGAGGAGGAGGGCAGAGAGAGAGAGAGAGAGAGAGAGAGAGAGAGAGAGAGAGAGAGCTTATGTTCATAGGGTTGATGCCCTCACAACAGGCATTTGATTGACATCTCTGTGTGCACAGAACATGTATGTAGTATATTCCTGGAGGTGGGGATGGGGTGAGTAACAGTGGGTGTGATGGATAATCTTGCACCCCGACCGTTTTGATCCCTTTGACTGGTAGGAAATAGGGGCATGGTGCCTTTATGTCTCCGGGATCAGCTGCGCTAAGTCTCTGAGCTTAAGAAGGAAGATCCGGTATAAGACTGAAACTACAAAGGCTGTGTGCTGGAAATAGTGCCAGAGAGGGCTATAGGTTACAACTCTCATGTTGCACGTGTTGTCTTAATCACTCATCTGATCTTATGTCATGGATTGCATGCATACGATCAAATATAGGGTAATCATACACAAGGATATTCAAACTTGCAAATATGTTCTGATTGAAAATACTGTATGCTGGACAACTTTGAGTCACAGCACCCTCTGCTGTCAACCTAGACACATTTAGAGACTAGACATCAGGCTTGAAATGTGTCTACTGTTGACAGCAGATGTTTTACATGTTGCCAGTTTAACATTTTGCAGTGTGCATGCCTGGAGGTGTGGCCAGCCAGAAAGTCCCAGCCATAATAGTGACACCTAGTCTTGTTAAAAGCACAGTTAATGATAGCAGTGAAAATATGCAACAGTCATAGCAACAGAGTGGGAACAAATGAAGAGACCAGTCATTTACTTCTCTGTTAGCATGAGTCTTTCTTCGTTAAAGTTGACAGGATCCATGTCTGAGATAAACAAGAGTGTTGTCTCAGCACTGTTTATTCCAATGTTTTCAAAGGAAAGAGCAAGGAAAAGATCGATAGAGATTTAGGTGAAAGTGACAGGGAAAACAATGAGGGTAACATGTACAAGAAAAATGTTTTTTTTTCTTCATTTTTACGTTTTTCATCAGCAATAAATGTACACAATGGGGAAGCACATGCAGTAAAAGCCTGGCTATCGTGTGTACTTCCCCAAAGTGAACATTTATTGCTATTATTGGTTTGGGAATGCACCGCGACCTTACAGCTTTCACCCTTTTTTCTTGACTGTGAGGTCTCATCATAGTGTAGATTTCTTACATCAGCCAGACATGTAAAACAAAAAAAAGCAAACATAAAAAGTCACATTTTTTCTCTCTTGGCCATAAATTTATATAATTTACAATTCTTTTTTTTTTTTTTTTCAGTCATCCAACCTTTGAACGACATGCGGTCAGAAACTGCCCCTGTTAAAGTCAATCAACACACATCCACAAAGTAATTGAACTTCTATCAAATTCCCATTGCTGTGTTACTAATGAAATATCACTGTTCTCAAACTACTTCATAAATAAACTTCCTTTCCTTAAATCCTGCATTTATTATACAAGTGGCGAGAATTGAGTGAGAGTAGATTTTCTACTTATTATCTATTATCTATCTAGTAATATTGTTGTTTGGCATTTATTTAAGCTGCAGTATTATCGAAGAAACCAAAAATTCAGATTTGGTTAAATCCCAGCCTTATTTTGTAACTGTAGCAGTGTAACCCAAGATGGTGGCTTTTTGTCATTTTTCTAAAGAAAACAGAGAAGATGTAAGGGACTGTGGTGTCTCACCTAAGATCTGCCTAGGATACCATAGGCAGGAGAATGCACCAAGTAAATCCATTCATTTTTTCATTAATTTTTTCCAAGCACCTTGTAAACAAACTTTATTTTAAGGAGAAGCTAGTTAGTTTTCTTACTTTGGGATCGCTAAAATGGAGCATCACAACAGAACAACACTCAACATGTTAAAAAAAGAAAACAAAACAAAACACTATGAACAGGAGCAATGACAAATAAAGATGAGGCAAAGCACAATGTTTCTTTGAGGACCAAGAAGAGAAATATTGCATGTGGGAGACATAAAAGTCCTATTTAGCCAGCTCCTGAGCATGGCTTTGTTCTGCTTCGTCCACTCTGGTGAAAAGGGCTGTACCTGCAAACCCTGCAGCACCAGCAGACACAGAACCATGAGGTAGATCACTGGTCAAACTGACCTCTAGAGCAAAAACCTCCTAAAAGATGCCCATTCTGTGTAAAACTTGTAATTTCATAAAAGTACGGCTCTTGCTTACTGCCATGTCTTGAAGTAAAAAACAAAAACAAAGAAAAGAGAAAAATATGGAATTACCTTGCTCTGAGCTTGTCGGTTCTCATTTTCTCTGTATTGCAGTTGGACTCTCATTGTCTTTATTGCTACCAGGAGACTAGATAGCATAACACTCCATTGATATCTTCATGATTTCACACACATTGTGATCAATTAATGAAAATATGATACCATGTCAAGATAACGTTCAATGAAAAAGGTAGGAGAATGTTTGATGTGACATAAAGAAGGCACCTTTTCCAATAATAAATTCATTAATTTTCTAATGAAATGGTTGTCTGTATCAGTTGTCAGTGCAGTTGAAAATTAATTGATTATGCAAGCTACTTCATGACAACTTTCAAAACCAAAATGAAGCAATTTTGAAACTTGAAACTTCAGTGCAAGCAAGGTTTTTCATATATCACAAATAAACTAACTATAAAATCATAGAAACCTTGGGGAAAAATATTTCAATCTCATGCATTTTGAATATCACATCACACTTGGGGTTCCTCTGGCATTTGTTTGAGAATCCTTGGAAAAGAGAAAAAGAAGTACATGTTTGTTTCTTATCAAAATAAATCTTGTTTTTTCCATGATTAGCCAACTGCTTGAGTCCATTTACACTGTCCTCATTTTCCACCACAAAAGTTGGGGCTGTGCAAAAAGTTCATGTGTCTGGTCCAATCAGAGAAGGCGATGACTAGTTATCACTGTGATGTCATCGGAAACTGCCCACATCCTCTGGCTCACAGAGGGGTAATCTAGACTGAAAATAAAAACACAGCAAACATAAGTGTCAAAGCAAAGACTACAGACTATTATAACCAGCAACATTCAAATCCTAATATCTCTAACAAATAAATTGCAGCACTACATTCAATGACAAATGTGTTCCATGTGTTCTTAATAAACCTATTAAAAAACCCTCCTTTTTAACAGAGCCTTTCCTTAACTTTGTGTTGATTTTATTTCTTTGTTTTTATGTGTTTGTCTATAAATGTTCCATTTTAACAAGGCCTTTCCTTTGTGTTTAATGGGTCTTTGTTGGTGGTTTATTTGACCAGTTTTTATGCACTCAGTATTTACTCTTTAGCACTTTGAGATTTACTTGTAATGAAAACTCCATTACAAATAAAATGTATTAGTACTATCATGAAATAATTGATAATAACCATGGTTGTTGATATGTCCTCAACATTTATTGCACTTGGTGAAGAAAGTGTTCCAGATTCTGAATAATAAATGATACTATGTGGCAATAATGTTGATGCTGAAATATACAAACTGCTGGCATTTAAGTCAAGATGGCCTACATTCAGAAACTGGAGCATACCTAGGATTACTTGCTGTGTTGACTGTAAGGAGACGAGTTGTTGGATGAATCCACTTGCTGCTGTGTGCCATTTTCCTGAAGAGCAAAACAGCATCTCTCATTTAGAGGCTGATAATGACTATCTTCACTGTTTGCACTATGGTAATTGATAGTTTTACAGGATGAACAGTTCACAAATAAACTCAAAGCCTCTTTAATGGAAGTGTTGGACTGTCATGACATGTAATTTTCTAAAGCAATGAAAATAAATTACTCAGATTCTTTTTTTATAAAGATATGATATGATGTATCATATCATATGGTGTATACTGTATATAACATATGCAAAATGTATCATTTATGCAAGGGGAGGTAGAAGTTGAATGTGGTGGACCTAGAGGAGCGCTCAATATACTTACAGCGGCTGCCTGCATGGGCGGGTACTGGGGCATGTAAGCTCCTTGCACAGCAGGGTTGGCAGCAATATACTGTCAAATTGGGAAAAAATATTTTTTTTTATTCCAAATCAAAAACGATTGCACGTTCATATAGTCTGGACTGAAAGACTACCTTGTTATACATTAATTTTACACTAGGTATAATCAACTTATAGCTTATATTCATACTTCATACATAGGTTGACACAATAAAATATTTTATTCACTGTGAATATCGTGACATTTTGCATCATATTAATTAAATGGCGTTCGGTCCTTATGTGTTTGAGCAATCTCTATGTGTGTATGGTGATCTAGGATATATCCCAGAATGCTCCTCACCGCTCCACTGTTTCCCAATGACAGATGGCCCATCTGCTGAGTAATCATGGCTGTGGGGTGCAGTGACATGGAGGGATCCACAGAGGGAGACATCACAGCAGCCTGCAATAAAAGGGAGCTTAGTTTCTATCATATTTAGACCACAGCCTTGTACAAAGTGAATTACAGTTTGAATCCACACATTCTGACATACACAAATAGCACATACAGTCTGAAAAAACAGTGGCAAGTAGATAAGAGTATAAATATCCCATGACTAGTTTAAAACGTAAGTATGTAGATTCAGCTAGGAAAAATGGAGATTTTCTCATTGAGAGCTTTGACAAAGTGGAATGCTGCTCATGAATAATGCTTTTATAGCACAAACTCTGTGTGATAATATATTAGTCTGAGGTAAAGTATTCTCTAATGCTTCTAGTTTCCAACGATGATGAATGAATGATGAATATGTGAAAAAGTATGAAGCTGTCAGCTCTGGTTCTGTTTTCAAATGGGGTATTCCTTTAAACAAGATGCCCTTTGGGAATATACCATTTCCTAGTCAAAAGTGGGGGAGGGGGGAAATCAGCACAGACACTTGTTCTACTGGAAACCATCTGTTGGAAGAGTCAAACAGCCCAAGAGTCATAAGACTGTCTCTGCTGCAGGCATTTCCTGCTGGATCCAGAGAGGAGAAGGGAGGGGCGGAGGCCAGTGGCTGTGTGACATTTTAGTTGTTCCATTGCTACAGTCTGATGGCACACATGCACAGAAAACACATTCAGTCTCTCTCTCTCTCTCTCTCTCTCTCTCTCTCTCTCTCTCTCTCTCTCTCTCTCGCTCTCTCACAGACACACACACACACACACACACACTGGCAATTTCCTAGAACTCAGCTCTGTCTTCTTCTCCTACGTAGTGGGAAGTTTTGGAAGTTGTTGGTTTAACACTGTCAGCAGAACAGGCTGATTAAAGTAACACTCTCTGCTTTGCTACGAGCCCAGAGCTTCAGCTGTAGCAACAGCAGCACACGCCCATTTCCCTTACACAGAACAGGGGGGGGGGGGGCAGTGCTGTTGTTCCCTTACCGGGTGTTGCATGATATATGGTGGATGTGCGACCCAAGAATGACTCTGTACCTGAAGGGAAAGAAAAAAGACAGAGAGAGATGGGCAGAGAAAAGTAAAATCATTGACTTGTCTTTAATGAAACATCTCACTTAAAAACTACAGAGAGAGAACCTTAAAACTACACTAGGCAAGTTTTTTTTGGTAAAGAAAAACACTGGTCTTATCAGTCAAAATGACAAATTAGGGCTGCAACATCCCATCCCCGTTAATTGAGACCCCACAGATTCGCCCTATTTGCCCAAATTCGTTTCAGGTGTCGGGTATTGTTACTGGTAGGGGAAATCTCCTTGACGCACAGGAAGTGATGAATCGAAATAGCGAAATACAAAACTGTTTCCTAAACAGCAGTGAATAAGTGCACCATTCAGAGAAACCTAGACTCACAAATGATGGCAGAACATGCTGTGAAAAGATTTTTTTTACCCATCTCCACCCCTTCGAGCCACAAAATTTAGGCCTGAGGATTGTGCAGCTTTCTGATGTCGCGTTACATGATTTCTGGATGTAATTAAGTCCTTCAAACTTTTCAGAAAATTCAAACAGTTATCTGCTGCTGCCACTTGGGGCTCGCCAAAGTGCAAAGTTGCCTAGTGCAGCTTTGACTCAGCCAGATAAAACCACCTACTCTTGCATCTACGACACCCGCACAGGCACACACACACACCCACACATGAGCACAAATACAACCACACATACCACCTCAAAGATAACAGAGAGAGAGAGAGAGAGAGAGAGAGAGAGAGAGAGAGAAAGAGAGAAAGAGAGAGGAGAGCGAGCAAGAGAGAGAGAGAGAGAGAGAGAGAGAAAGCGAGAGGGATGGTGATGATTTAACCCCAATTCTAGCTCTCGGACATGTTTACATAAGCACAGTGTAAACAGTGTGACTAGTGTACATAAGTACAGTTGCAGGCCAATGGAGTCCAATTGATTGTGTAAACCAACTTGTTAGAGAAGGGATGTTCCACATTACCTGGTAGGCAGAGACCGGGGACATGTAGGGAGACATGGCAGGCTGCGTAGTCATCATCCGATTGGTCACCGGATAAGGAGAAGGATAGAACCTAACCGACACAGAGGAATTTCACAATAAAGCTTAACATTTGCAAGAAAGAAGTATAACAATCTCTTGATCTGCCATAATCGGTGTGTGACTTACCCATTCTGCATAGCTACTGAGGAGGGGTCATAGGTAAGAGTCATCGCACCCTGAGGTGAGAAGATAGATAATATGGAATTACATATATTATATCATGATACTATTATATTACTGCTGTGTCATAGCCATTGAACCCAGAACCCAGAACAAATCAGTACAATTAAAAATGAATCATCAATTTGTCGGTTATAATCAGTTTCTGTGAGAATGAATTCAGCGTTTGACTTTTCTCAGTGTATTACCTTTTCGTTTCTCATCACAGTATCAAGTACACAGAGAGACCGGCAAGAGATAGGTTACAATAGATGTAAGACGATAGGCAGATACATACTAGTCTCAGATCCCCTTCTCTGTTCCATGTCCGTCCGTTGGGAACAAATGCACTGTGAGCGTGTTTCTTCCTCTGGCCGTCTGCAAACTTACACAACAGGGGCTCAGAGGGAGCTGGGGACGAAGAGCGTGACAGTCATTGTTACTGACATATTAATGATCGTTTTCATCACCACCTCCACAGTCTTCATCACAGAGGAGAGAAAGAATAAATTCATTCCTACCCAGAGCTCCAGAAGCTGTCTTGATAAATTTCCCATTGAAGTGGGAGATCACTGCGTTACACTGCTCTGTTGTGTCCATCCTAGCGGGGGAAGATGCAACAACAGCCATGGCTAAATCATCAAACACGCAGAGACACATTTAAAAGTAGCCACTTTCCACCAGCTAGGCTTCCTGAAGAAATATCGCCACTTGCAGGATTAAGCAATAAGCCACAAGACGCCGAGGTTTACAGTGATTTTAGAACAGGAAAGCAGTATGGTTAGGAACGACACAAAATGGAGTGAAGCCATCTTAGCTACTATTAGCTACTGAATGGCTCCCTAATCATACTTCAGCACATTATGTCAACTGACAATGCAGTTAGACAATAGTCTTTTTAATGCACCCGTCACTTTACCCTATCATTGTACCAGATCTCTTATTATACCTCTAAGATGATCTGCTACTTTGACTTTTGGGGTTTTTATGTCTTTTATCCATGGATGTATGCACTTTCTTATTTATGGGGTGGGATGGGAGGGGGTTCATGTGTTTTTGTCATGTATTTTAACATGTGTCTTTTATGTTATATTATGCCCGAGGTCCTTGTTGTTGATGTTGTTCTGTTATGAGCACACTGAGACAAATTCCTAACAACTAAGTTGGTATGGCAATAAAGTATTGAATTTTGAATCTTGAATCTAGCTCTCCTAAAATCACTGTAAATCTCAGCTTTGAGTAGCTTATTCCTTTTGTAAAACGGCAATAACACACCATTGTAATAAAGAAGAATGCAAATGTTCAGGAAACCCTTTTTTTTTTAATCAATATTAACTGAATTTATATTTTCCCCTGAGCAATACTTCTTGAACAGTAGCTAAACAACATCTGGGTTTAGCGCATTCATATTTAAATGAACATTTATGTGGTCACAGGTGTACGTTTATTTTTCGAAGGTGATTCAGCCAGGCAGAAATGAGGCCCGGAGCGATCCTTTAAACTGTAATTCTCCTTTAACTGACCTGGCGAAGCCCACGCCTCGGCTGTTGCCGCTGTAGTCTCTGAGGACGCGGGTGGAGACGACCTGGCCGAAGGGCTGCAGCATGTTCTCCAGCTCCTTCTCATCCACAGACAGAGGCAGGTTGGAGATGTACAGGTTGGTGGGGTCCTGCTCCTGCTGCTGCTCACATAACAGAGAATGGAGAGGATGAATTAGGGAGATAACTCAATACTATTTTTTATCGTCTTTCAGTGGAATCATATCGTGACGATATGGTGATTTTGGGATATCGTGACACACAATTCTGCTGCCTAAATTGATGATAATAAGCAAATTCTGTTTTAAAAGTCTGACAAAATGAGGTATGTTAGGAATATTACTTGAAAATTTCAGTTTTGTTTGACACCACATTACCATTTAGTTCATTAATTTGATTATTTAACATTTGATTTTGCATACTTGAACCATATCGTGAAATCATAATATAAAATAAAATCCTCATGATTATCGTGACATTGATTTCAACCATATCGATCAGCCCTGAGACGGAATTTAATGAATGCCATGTGTACTACAGTATGTGTTGCATGTGACATCAGCATCAGTGAATGTAATGTAATAGATAACCTGGAATGGAACCACTTATGATGCAAGACCAATTTCTCGGAAATCAGACAAATTTGTATTCTATTGTATCACAGATGAAAGCAGTTTGGATGTTCTCTGTTCCAAATAACGTTACTTTCCGTGGTGCCAGGACTTTGTGGGGTTTGTTTCATACTTTGAAATCAGACATTCATGGTGCCCTGTTTTGATGCTATGCTAATCCTTCATTGGCAAACAGAATGCATGGTACAAACAAAAGACATGACATTTTGATTTACTATGAATCTAGTTAGTCTGATCTGATTTAGGGTGAGAGTCAGGCCAACTAGAGTTATGGGTCAGAAGAAGGTACTGTATTTGGTTTAACAAACATCTTTAATAATCTCTTTTGCACAGACAAACGCACACACACACACACACACACACACACACACCATCGCGCTTCATCTCTACTATGTGCAGTAGATCAGCTCCTCTAAGGCCCTCCCTAGAAACAGCAGGAGGGTAACGTAGCCTAGCTACCACAACACACAAACTGTGTTCTGCTGCGCTTGGTCCAAACAGAGCAGCTCGACACAAGCCTCCAGAGAGCAACCCTTCATCAGTGAACTCTCGCCCATGAATTTAAGCACAGGAACACAGGCAGGGCTGGGAAAGGGACTGAAAGAAATGTGACGATACAGAGAATTTCCTCTATGCACCAGGAGGATGGGCGGGACAAATCACAGAAATAACACTTTTTTTCCTCTACAAAAGATTTGGGGAAAATGAGAAATCAGGCCACTATACTTCATTAAAAATAAGAGGATAGCTCAAAGCACATGATAGTACTTGCTGTAGCGCAGATATGCTAACATCAATTAGCATGATACATACAGCGCTAGTCTGTACTAATCTATATAACCTAATTGGGATGGAGGGATAGTGTGGGAGGCAGGGAGTTGGTGGTCCTGTGTGTAATGTGTAATGTTGACTGACAGGTTACTTGGCAGAGAGAGACGTGACATCTGGTTTCTACAGTGAATGTAAATGGGGTCATGGGAAGAACAGCCAGTCAGCTGAGGCCATGTGACCGGTCCAATGTCTCTCTCTAACTCACACACAGACTCACGGACGCATCGAAAAAAAAAGCACAGGCCCATAGAGACACACACTCACAAACAAAACAAATATGTACACACACACACACGCACACACACACACACACACGGCTACATCAGTCTCACCTTGGCCATCTGGGCTTGTATGCCGCTGGTTTTGAGAGCATGCACTGCCTTTAGAGCTGCTGCTGGGCTGTCAAAGTCCACAAATCCATAACCTGTAGTGGGTAGAACAGTATTCACAAACAGCATCGCTAAATTAGACATGTACCCACTAATGTTACATTTTATCCTGCCGCTATCAATACCAGTCAACAACGGTCAGTGAATGAGTGAATGACCATACTGACCTTTACATTTGTTGGTTGTCTTGTCCAGGATTGCCTTTGCTGACTGGATCTTGCCATACCTGGGCACACATCAACATGTAGATTACTGTCACGGAAATGTTGAAAACTGAGGCTAATTATTTCTCATTTATACCAAATATCACCTCACGGGCCTGCACTATTCCTAATGTATTACAATATCTATAATATCGGTCACATCACAACATTGTTTTATGTGTCAGTCACCTATTCTCTACTGTATATCCCTTTCCACTTCGGGCTACACATTTGTGGAGAGACTACCTTCCCTTATCATGACTAAAAATAGAAAAGGCTGAGCAATAATAGATCATAAAAGCAGAAAAAATGGATTAATAAAAAACGAGCATCTAAAGTCATAATGATACCTGGTAATTTTAGAGACACATACATGTGATGCATGTGAAAACAGCAGATATCTAGTATGAACTACATTTCCCTACATATTTCTATACACTTTGTGTCCAATTTCAATGCTTCAGCCAGTGTTTTATCATTCATACACAAGTTGAACTGTGGTACAAGCACCATTTGCAGAACTGGTATCTGAGTACACACACCATACAGGCTAAATGCCTAGCTTACATCACCATTCAAACCTTGTTGCTATGAAAAGCTCTTTCATTTCTGCTTTGTGCTGGCAAACACCATTGGGAACAGGAACAAAACACAAGCAAACACGACACAAACAGCTGCTGCTGCTGGTTACATGGTTGAATGCCTCTCCCCATATGCTTGTAATTCCGAGGAAAAAGAGAGGAGACAAAAACTCCGCTAATTATGGCACCCACCACACTAACTACTACAGGACGGCAGCCTATAGTGTCAGACATATTCACTGGGCCCCTTTACGTGACTTTGTTATTTCAGAAAACTAACATTTTTACAATCCGTTTCACAATTGGACTATGGCTTTTTACATGCATGTGTCTGTGTGGGGTATTGTGGTTGGTATAATTCATGACAATTCATGTGTGTGAGTGTGTAATAAGGTTCGACTGATATGGGTTTTTGAAGGCAGATACTGATATGTTTATATTGAAGCTGCCAATATTCTTTAAATTTGACAATTTTTATGCCCAAAATTCCAAGTATTCAGGTTTTCCCCCATAATTTAATTCTTGCCATGGTGGAAAAGCCTCAGAAACAGCATTTAGACCGTCATGGGACACTAAAACTCCATTGAAACCCAGACTAATGAAATTCTTCTAGGGTTAGGCAAGGTGACCTACCCCACCTATAAGGTAGGAAACTCTGGGATACATTCCTTCCTTTAAACGAAGAATTGGAGTCCCCATGAAATTAACTCCCATTACTTTTACCTCCTGGAAAACAGAATGTCTTTAATGGCGACCTCATGTCGCACCAGTAGGTGTAAATTTAAATTCCAGCCAATAAAACAACACAGATTTTTGAACAAACCGGCCCCTCTGCTCCTTCTATCAAATAAAACTACCTTTCTGTCCCTGACTGATATCCCATTGGTTAAAAGCTTTTGAATGATCACCTCACTGCGCTATGTCCCGCCCTAGCATCCTGTTTCAATAGGAAATCCTTTAAAGCAACTAAGAAAAGATGTCACTTCATGGGGGCTTTATTTTACAAAAAAACATTACTGAACAATTAAATTACATGTGCAAAGAAAATAACATTTCATTGCAGGTTTTACTGTCTTTATGTAGCTGTGGTCAGGGAGGAACCTTCTTCATATTGGAGGTGGATGACATCGATCGGCCTGTATGAGGTATTTTAGAAAGGCCCGGTATCGGCCTGATATATCGGCAAAGCAATCTATCAGTCTAACCGTAGCGTGTACGCACATGGGCAGTGCTTGTATGTTTACGTGTGTACTCACTGCTGACAGAGTTTGACCAGATCCAGGTCTGTGGTCGCGGGCGGGAGGCCGCGGATGTACAGGTTGGTTTTGCTCAGCTGCTCCCAGCCTGTGCTGCTGCTGTTGCTGCTGCTGCTGGGACTGGACGGAGTCATGGGGTAGGACTGCACACAGGAAAGCGACTGTTAGGGAGTGTATGGACGCCAGATAATCTAATTGAGATTTTTTAGGTCAATACTGATCACAAGAATATCTGATGTGTGTGATCCAAAACACAGAAACACACACACGCGCACACACACACAACACAATTGGACGCATTAAATTTTCAGCATTGTTTATTGTATGTGCTGTATTAGGTCAATACATGCAGGAACTGTTGTATTGTCCTCTTGTTGTTGTCTGAGTGCCCTTCTGAAGGTGATGAGCACGGCACATCAATGATCCACACAACAGTCAACACAGCTTAGGTTTTTCTACAACATTAGACTCTCAGCAGCAGTTTAGTTTTCACTCAAGCTGCTGGCTGCTGTAAAGAAATTATTCCCGATTCCTATGAGCCAAAATACCAGGGAGTTTATTAAACACATTTACGCTTGTGTGTGAGCCATTAAGAATCACCATGTAAATAAATCTGTGTCGACATCTTACTTCCTGTGTGTAGAGTTCATCAGAAACCTAGTCTTGTGCACATTTGACTTCTGAGCCAAACCATGCAGCACTACCCTGCAAAGCATTTCCTTCCCCTTACTCATTCATTAAAATAGCTCCCAGCCACCCAAACCCGCTCCACATCAGATCAGAAGCAAAACAGAACAGCAGAATCACACCATCTGTCCATGACCAAAAAGACAATCCATTTCAAGTCAGTAACACATCAAGTGCCAAAGCCAGAAATGCCTCCATAGCAAAGCCAACAAGAACACTAGAACATTCTTACACAACCGTGTGATGTCGAAATGTTTATACCAGTTCTTTTTCCTTTCCACATGAATTGATCGCTATGGCAGAAACATCTGTGGGGCCTGTACGGCTTAAAGCAGCACCCTCACACTGTTGTTGCTATACATTTACCACGGTGACTTTTTCTGAGTCCAACAGGGTTCACATAAGGCCTCAGAGCCTGTACGCCTACTACATTAGTGAACAGCCAAGGGCAGTTACACTGGTACATTTCAAAGAGACGTCGTCACCATGGCAGACGAAACCATTATTACACCTACTCTACAACCTCATTGACTGCTTCCTTGCAGGCAGAACAAGCCATTATTTGTAGTTAGTTTCAGATCCCTGTCTGCTTGGTGGCAATGTAAGCTGAATCTATTTCCCGATGGTTATTCTTAACCAATACATGAAAAATCTAAGTTAGCTCTGATACTAATGGTGGATATTTGGGTTTATGTGGGCTGCAGGCTCTAAACTGATCCCTCCCTATGGCAGAAACCACAATCCACTTTATCTACAGGAGGAGTAAAGTATATATATATATTTTTTCTCTCATTATGGCTATACCAACAATGGCCTCCTACCTCTGTTCCAGGGTACTACACTTAACATTTCCATCTTGTTTTGGAATCAGAATCAAAGGGGAGTAAAACGGTAAGTAAAGGAGACAGGACCTTGAATTCACATTTTTTTCACCTGAGAGGTCAAAATTCAGGATGCAGCAGTGGTGAACAGTTCACTCCAGCACACTGAAGGAGACCCAGCCTCTGGATCCACTAAGGTGACAGAATGCATTAACCTAAATGGACTACCACAGCCGACATGCATATTAAGAACTGAGGATGAATGACTGGGGGAAAACAAGGTTATAGCCCTATAGACATGGGTCAGCACATACGGTTGGGATCAGCTCTCCATCTAGCCTATCGGTTTATCAGCTACATTCCCGTTTGACCACTAAACCAAGGTGCAATAGGACCAATAGGTCTAATCACAATCTTTTAAGAGTTTTATTCATTTGATATTAGAAGCAATGTTAAAAATATCTAGCCTATTAGCCTACATATATATATAGGCCTATACAGTATATCCCATAGCCGAGAAGGGCTTTCCAATGTCATTTTGGCATGAAGTTATTGCTATGTTATATACAATGTATCGAAAGACTGTTTGAGATGTTTCAAATGCTACCTCAAGTGTAGAGCGAAAAGTAGGTAAACCAATGTGCTTATTTTCTTTTTCGGCCTACCTGCTTACGATTGGCTGTCTTCAGCGGGTTGCCTGTATTTGCAAAGATCATCCTGGAGCTTACAGTTATAGTTTATATCCTAATTGGATCCGAAAATTGTAACACAGAGCCGCTAGAATGAGCAATCCGAATGGAATACAAAATCGCCTATGGGTTTAAAACATCCGCATATTGATCAGGATGGTTAACACTAATGCGAGGCTGTAACGCGCTCCGTCCTCTCCAGCCTACATAGGTACTGACACATCTATACAGTCAGATGCAAACACCCAGGCGATGGACCAACCCTAGCGGTCCGGTTCATTGATCTACGACGTCCTAGACCGCTCCACAGTCCCACCTACTACAGACCAAACCATCTCCGCCACTGCAGGGTGTTTCACATCAAATAAACTGCGTGGCCGCCTCATAAAAAACTCATATTCTTCATTTGTTTATGGCGACAGAGCGGCACAACGACGACTGCTGTCTGTCGCTTTAGGTTTAATCGGACACAGAATGCGTTTGCGCTCGATCTTAGTCGTGCGATCAGTTTGGCTGAACACTGGCCGCCCTTTCATGTTATTATCGTCCGCACATACCAAGCATTCCTCACCCCCCCTCCCCCTCCCCCCGCTTCCCCTCCTCTTCTTCCAACCCTTCCCCCCCCGTCCAACACACTGACATGTCAGAGAATCAGGATGCAATGAAATATAAGCAGGGACTGGCCTGGGCTGGAGGTCACAGGCTCTCTGTGAATCCAAGAGTAGGTGGAATGAGAGAGAATTAGATTTATAAACTAGAAAAGAAAATGAACGTGTCTGTATTTCTGTATTTTTTCCCATTCGGTCTATCTTTGATATAGCTCTGTTCTGATATGGAGCCTGTAACATATGTTCATTAAAGGATAGTCTGTGTATTAATTCATGCAGCCTATATGACAGAGGTTTAAAGGGTATTTTTAAAGTACAAGAACAAAAATGTTAACTCCTAATATGATCTGAACTAATAAATCGAGTGAAGCATTAACATTTTTCTTATTTTTAATGCATTTGTTTTATTCACAGAGATTAAGTCGTTTTTGGCAGATTGTAAGCTATTCAAATAAATATTTTTCAGATAAGGCTCTCAAAGGCATCACAACAAAAGTCACAACCGCTCTGTTGAAGGGAACCTAAATAATAGAAGAGGGACCTCATCATCCCTTTGTTGGCTTCTCTTCACTGGCTCCCAGTGCGATTCAGAATTGATTTTAGGATTCATGTTGTTTGTTTTTATCGAATCTATCTACTATGGATCGGCCTCTTATATTTCTGATTTCCTACATCCTCATTTGACCTCGAGGACCCTCAGGTCGTCAGACACGGGCCTATATGTCTAGGCTCAAGCTTTTGCAGTTGCGGCCCCTAGACTGAGGAACAACCTGCCTCATTGTGTCAGGTCCAACCCCCTCAATGGACTCAATCAAATCTCATGTCTAACCAGTTCTAGGCCTCATGTGTTTGTTTATGTTTGTGCAAAATTATTTTAGTCCTTTTGCTCTGTCTTCCTTGCCTGCCTTTGTTTTTTATATCTCTTGTACAGATAAAAGAGTGCTTCGTAAATAAACTTGGCTTGACAGGATACGATATGATACGATACAATACAATATAAGGTGTGACACCATATGATGATATGTAATGACATAACATGACTTATCTGACCATAATCTGATGGCGACTGGACAATCACACTATTTGGGAACTCCCTTTTCTTGGTCCTGTATATCTTTCTGCCTTGTGACTCCACATTATTTGACCTGTATCTCTTTGCCAACCATATTCCATGTAATGCACTTGGCAAATAAAATCGAACTTTCAACATGGAATGACACAGTCCTTTTGGTGGGCAGTCCACTCAGGTTTAGCATTTTTCAAATTTATTCTGATAGCTGGAAAGAGGAGAGGGAGACAGAGTAGGGGAGGTAGAGGAGAGAAAGTTCTTAGTCTCAGGCCAGAAGGGGCACATATGTGGCCCCAGAGGCAGCGGACCTAATGACTTCACTATCTGGGCACACATTTGGCTTTCACTTTTGTCTAATTACACTCATTTTATATTCACATGCAATCAGACAAAGGCTCACAGCGGTGCTTGCCAGTGGCACCCATCCTGCTGCAGATCCTCCTTGAGATTTATAAAGTGAAGCCAAATCCAAATCCCATCAGGATGCAGGGAGGCTCTTAAAGCATCAAATTTCTCTCCCTTATTTCCTCTGCTGGTAGGATTATGGTTTCAGGGTGGTGTCGTGTTACAAAGCTGCCTCTAATGTTCCTTGAAAAGTGTAATGTTCAATCCCATCTGAATAAGAGGTAATCAGCTGCAACAGTAGCCTTTATCTAGATGATTTGTTGTGCTTGTTACCCAGTGTTGTAGTTAGTGATTAATAAACCTGCACTCCATCAACTCTGTTGCAAACTGGCCCTTTGGTGAAAGGAAAGGTTTCCATACAAATACATATGCACACGTAAGGAAAGTAACCACCAAAAATAATCCTTTATTTTCTTGAAATGTCCATATTTTCATTTAACTCATAAGAGACAAATAGTATTTACAAAGCATATACTATGAATTTATACCAAAAGATATATTGGCTTAAATGTGAGTAAACTATATTTCACAAATTAGCTGGGTATACCTTAAACTTGAGATAAGTAGAGATACATTGGAACAATATAGTGAATAGACTTAAAATTTCATGATATGAATCAAGCCTGTTCTTCAGTCTCGGGGGTTTGCTGAATTCAGTGAATTAGCTCAGTGAGTAATCGTGATTCAGCCAACGGCAAACTCCATCCAGTTTGAAGGAAAAACAATGACACTTTGACTTTAGTTCCTTGTTGTGTATTATGATAACTGACATCAGAATCTTTAGATGTATAATAGCTAATTCTCAATATAGTAAATTGCAATATGCCTATATTTGCAATTACCCAAAAGAAATAGAAGAAACAATGTTTACTAATGCCAAGGAATTTAGAAATAGTGATAATAATCTATATCTCTATTCCTGAATGGCATCCCAATCTGGACCTAGTAGACTATAGAAAATAGTGTATCATCTCTAAGGAATAACATCTTGGCAATGTGTGAAACTATTAGACTGTTGCTCTGTGTATTGGATTGTATTCCCTTATTTAGTAGTGAGGTAAGTGCTGTGGGTGTGGCGGGGGAGGGACCAAGGAGTGAGGAAGATTAGCTGCTTTTCCCTCATCTAATGAGGGATTAGGGAAAACAAAAGTCCAGGTGGGGACCTCAGTTTTCTTGCTGACCTGTCTGCCAGGCAGGCCAACTGCAATGCTAGCTGGACTGATTTTGCCCTGCTGGATGGCTGCTGTCAAGCCGGAATATATGGGACCAAACGGAGAAGCTTCTTCTTCAGCATAGTGATGGAGAAGTTTGACCCAGGGTTTGCAGCTCCTCGGGGAATAATGAAATGCTTGCATGTTGAAATATGAGAAACCACACAGTTAATAAAATCACAGGCGTTTCATTCTTTCCACTTTTTGAAAGAGAAAGCCTGTATATCATTTTTAATACTGTGTTTCATCAAGATGAGGGAGGCACATGCTTGAGGGAAAGTTCTGGGTAATCCTACAATTCAATTTGAAAATGTATGGCTAATCATCTCAAAACTTGGAGATCAACATTCCAGTTACAGTTTATATTAATTGCACCTCTAGCCAATCTGCTCAAAAAAGCAGAATGAACCACTTCCATTCTGATATTTTCAAAATGAATGCACGTTTAGATATGTAGCAAATATGACATAAATGTTTGATGTTTTTTTTATGTACAAGAACAAAAATATCAGCTCTTGATGACATGTGGAAATATATATCCAATGAAGCACTGATATTTCCTTATTTTGAGAGCATTTACTCACAAAAATTAAGCCATTTTTGACAGTTTGTTGGCTATCAAAATAATAATTTATGGATAAGGTTTACACAAGCTTCAAACTGAGAGTCACAATCACTCTATTCAGGGGACCACAAGAAAAGAGATGCTTTGGGTTTTATCTTTTCCAGGTAAAAAAAAAAATACTGGGATGAAATGCTCTCAGAAGACTAAAACAGCATAGATCAATCAAATCCCCACACTGTCCCAATTTCAGTTCCTGGACAGCTCATAGGACAGCCACTATGTAGCAGAACCAGTGTAATAATAATAATAAATAAAATTAAAAGTGAAACTCATTATTCTTATAAAATCCAGCTATAATTTGGAAATATTGAGTGTATCACAGTTTCTAGCTCGAGATACATAAATAATAGCTATACAGATATTTTAGTGTTATTATTATTAGTCCTATTAATGTCCACGCTGCAGCATTACCCAAATATAATGGTTGTGGCGCCCCCCAGCGTATACATTTTGCAAATGCCAAACGGGCTGTAATGAAATACGTCATTTCAGTGCGACGGAAGACATTTTTCAGACTGAATTCTGGCTGATTCATTGTAGCCAGTTGGTCTGACTCGGTAGCGCTCAAGAAATCTGACTGTTCTCACGATCTGAAAGATTTGACAACAGGTAACTGAAGTTAAAATATAGGAAACATAGCTGCATTTTCAACTGAACAGGCAAACACTGTAAAACGGAATGAATGTAAATTATTTGTTGTTGCTTTTGTTATGCTAGCTGATGAAGGCTACCATCAGCAAGCTAATAGCAAGTCACTGCTTCTAGCTAACTTGGCTAGGTAGCGGTAGTAACGTTAAGTTACGATTTAATGTAACGTTAGCTTCAACAAAAAGTTTTACAATTGTCATCACCCAGTAACGTCAACGTTATCTTGCAAGTTATATACAAGGATACTTTGAACCAGAAATTAATGTTCGGGTTTGAATTGTCCTAATGTTTAGCTATGTTGTGTTAACGTGACTGGGTTAACGTTGCTGGCTAAAGTTAACTAATCTAGCTTACTAACCAATTTACGTTAACGTTAGCTAATTTAAGTCATATGCAGTATGGTAGTTAGACAATGTAACGCTAAGCTAATTTATTTTTTTGTGTATGTTTATAACAGAGAGATACCGATATGGACCGGCTGCTGAGGCTTGGAGGCGGAATGCCTGGTCTTGGTCAGGTAGGTTTGGTAGTTGAGACTGTTCGTTTTTCCCTAATGTTTTTATTTTATTGTCAATATTAAGATACCTCTTTGTGTCATTCGTTATAAGCTGTGATATAGTGGTAGATGAAAAGGCAACAGCCATCAATATAAAGAAATAAATTAGTTAGATTTCAGCTTTTAGAAGCTGGATAAACTAAGTACAGGTGAGTTTATGCTCCACAACATCCCTGCCTATTATCCAGTCCACAAACATGTTTGTGCTAAAGTTAGGCTCAGCTTCATAGTATAAAAAAATGAAATATTAATTCCTAGTTGGATTGTAGTTATGGTCCCGCGAAACTATTTGAAAAGCTTGAACTGGTAATTTAACAGCTACTGTGCTTGGTTTGACCACCAGGGCCCCCCTACAGACGCCCCTGCTGTGGACACAGCAGAGCAGGTGTATATCTCGTCTTTGGCTCTTCTCAAGGTAACCGCACTCCAACTGCACTGTGAAAAAATAAGTTATCATATTCATTTTTGCATTGTCAGTTCCTATCCTGTGACATAACTCCATATATGTGTTTGATCCATGTTAGATGCTGAAGCATGGGCGTGCTGGTGTGCCAATGGAGGTCATGGGCTTGATGCTGGGAGAATTCGTTGATGACTACACAGTGCGAGTGATTGATGTGTTTGCCATGCCCCAGTCAGGAACAGTATGTATCTTTCTGATATCAAGGCATGCATCACTGTGGACCGGCTATAGTGAACATTTCAACCTGGTAGCCACCTATGTAGTTAATACAGTTACGGTATTCTCATTTGATATATAGTTAGTAAATACCTGGTTGTATCCTTGATGTAGTTGGCAGTTTTGAAAGAAACTGTGTATTACAACATTTGGGCTTGGCTCGTAATTGCTGACAATTCTCTACCCAACAGGGTGTGAGTGTTGAGGCGGTGGACCCAGTGTTCCAGGCCAAGATGTTGGACATGCTGAAGCAGACTGGCAGGTAAAACTGTTATATACATATCACTAGGGATGCATATTTTGAAGAATTTCTTAGGATCATTGTTTTCCCACATTGACCAAGAAATTCCTGATGTTCATGAATAATTTGGTTCAAAAATCCATCTGAAATCCAACTTTTTAGAAATGCAAATGTGTGCATTTTTCAGAGGCCCTTTTGTGAACCAGAAAAATGATGGCCATAATCAGACAGTAAAAGGGGCTCATTGGAGCTATAGTGTGATCCCTTATATATATCTTTGCGCAATACTCAACTGTGCGTTGTCAAACCAGTTCAGTGGAAGCTAGCTCCTCCTTAACCAACCGTAAACATGTTTCAGTGACAATATTCTTGTTTTAATATTCTTTTAAGATTCTGTTGCGAGATTAGGTTGCATGTATTGTTCATGGAAAATCTGCCCCCCTATGACGAACTGCTTAGACATGACATTTGCAGATGCATAAGTCTTGCATGCGAATAAAGGTATGACCTGGTTAAATCACCTCCAAAGTTGTCAGCAAATGCTGAATTCCTTAAAGCTACAAGGCAGCTTTCAACTACAACTAACTATATAAAAACTATATAGGCCTAAATACAGCACACAATGTTTGCAATAAGCTTCTCTTTCTGAGTGAAACTACTGCCTCCTGCATTAAGCTGTATCACTCCCTCTTCTGTTTATTGCAGATATACTGACTTTTTTTTTCTCAGTAGTACTCAAGGCATACTCCTATGATCTTATCTGCTTTAAATATTCTTTGAATAAATTGAATAAGAAAATGTAGGGTCTTTTGTCTGTAGTAATCGAGCCTCCCGTGGCTCTCTGTCCTCTAAACATGTTCGCTGTCCTCTGCCCATGTCCTTCATCAGGCCTGAGATGGTGGTGGGCTGGTACCACAGTCACCCTGGTTTTGGCTGTTGGCTGTCGGGGGTGGACATCAACACACAGCAGAGCTTCGAGGCCCTGTCAGAGCGAGCTGTCGCAGTGGTGGTCGACCCCATTCAGAGTGTCAAAGGAAAGGTAGGGATGTATGGCTGCTGCAAATAATTATTTGGCTTTATTATATATATATATATCTCTCAATAGTGCTCATCTTTTTACATGCACAATCTGATGGATTAACAATTCATTTTGAATACTGAGTGGATTATATATTTTTCAGTAGCTAAACTGATTTAATGTGAGGCAACTTTATTTTCTACAGGTTGTAATCGATGCCTTCAGATTGATCAATGCCAACATGATGGTGTTGGGCCATGAACCAAGACAAACCACATCAAACCTGGGTCATCTGAACAAGCCCTCTATCCAGGTAACACATTGTTCATGGCGACGCCACTTGGGTCATATGTGAATTTCTTTTAAAACGGCTTAAGAGTGGATTCAGGGTCGGTTGAGTGGTGACGCCGCCCAACTCTGGAACCAGACATCCACTCACACAGGCCTAGGATCGAATCCTGACATGAATCCTTTCCTTCCATCACCTAATTTCCCCATGGGACCATTAAAGTTTCATCCAAAACTTCTGACTGTGAACACCATTTTCACAGGGTGTTTGGGACTCTTCAGAGCTCAGCTGTTCAGCTTTGCTTGATCAGAGAAATGTCACATAGGATTTGAAATACTACTTTAACCAGTTCAGATGATGACCTAAATGCAAAGGATGTAGTTGCTGTGTGTATTGTGTTTAATTTTCTTAACCCCAGGTTTTTATGTTTTCAGGCTCTGATTCACGGACTAAACAGACATTACTACTCCATCACCATCAACTACAGGAAAAACGAGCTGGAGCAAAAGGTTTGAATCATACACCATACATATGGGTTTTCTCTGGTGTGTTCAACTGAACATGTGAAACATGAGTTTCATTATTATTATTTTTAGATGCTGCTGAACTTGCATAAGAAGAGCTGGATGGAGGGCCTGACCCTGCAGGACTACAGCGAGCACTGCAAGCTCAATGAGACCATTGTCAAGGAAATGCTGGAGCTGGCTAAAAACTACAATAAGGTAAACCTGCCGGGCTTCAGGGATTTTACACCTTCTCCAACAAGCTTTTTTTTAGGTCTTTGTAAAGTGGATTTTATTTGTCTCTTTACAAAACTGAAAAGCCTTGAAAGTAATCAAATATGGTGCGCTAGCGCTTTCAAGGTGCTTGTGTGGAGGGGTGGGTGGCGGAGTTTTGCGTGATTGGAGTGAGTGAAATTGTGTTGACTTTAAAAAGACACCGGTTAACACTAAAGTGCTGTGGTAGCACAATGTTGTGACTGAAAGAATCGCTAGGCAAAATATTTCATTGCGGGTTAGGGTTATGCGTTGACTTTGCCGCTATAGTTAGAAAATCACCAAGCTACTTCCTGGTGTGCCGATGTACAGCGCACCAGCTTCGAGTTGGTTGATGCTTGCTTAACTTCTACTGTACTGCCTGGTGTACAAGCACACACTGTATTTCCCTCATGTATAGCTCTTGCAGCTCTGTGTGGCCTAAAAAGTTAATACCGTAACTGCCCAAAGCACTGTGCATGGCAAAATGCGTTGCACACGAATGAACAAATGCACACACAGAGCCCGGCTCTTACAGCGGCGTTCCTCCTGAGCATCTAATAATGAAATACTGGCATCTATCCACCCCAGGCTGTCGAGGAAGAGGACAAAATGACCCCAGAGCAGTTGGCCATCAAGAATGTTGGAAAACAGGTAACAATGAAATTTCAAGTTGCAGCAAAATTTTCATGTATCCTGACTTTTAAAATGTCAATTCCAAGGCCAATGTTTGTGACCCATGTTGACGGTGATTATCTATCAAGACAGAATGCCAGGAATGCCAGTGTGTGCAGACTGACATGCCAGTACAAGCAGAGAATCTGTAGATCAGGGTGCATTTTGTTTGTCATTACAGTTGACTATGTTTGTAGAAATGAAGTTTGTCAAAAGAGTAGTCAAAATGTAATTTTGTATTTGCTTGAAATGTTTACCACAGCCCATACTTACTTTTTCCTTGTCCTTTTCTTTCTCTAATCTTTTGCTCCTCTGTCACTCCTGCAGGATCCCAAGAGGCACTTGGAGGAGCATGTAGACGTTTTAATGACATCCAACATCGTTCAGTGCCTAGCTGCCATGTTGGATACTGTAGTTTTCCAGTGAGGGCCCCATGTGTATAACTGTTAATATTGCAACCCCTGTTTTCTTTTATATAAAGTAAATGTATGTATGAAATGATGACCATTGACTTGTGTCTGGTATGAGTATGTGTGTCATTTCTTACTATCATTACATCATACTACTATTAAGTATCATTTATAGGATTTTTTCATTTTTTCCTTACCGTGAAGTATTTTAGACAAATACTTCATTGTTTTCTGTTTTCTGTTTCCCTGGACACATCCTTGATTTCTAAAAGGGGCGAACTACTTTGTTTTTGTTGAGGAAAATTGTGGATTTGCGTTCTTATCAACATGTTGGACCACTCATTGATGGCTTAATGGTTGACCACAAGGCTGAGTAACTGATTCTTAATGCTCTCACAAATCCTACATGGAGCCAGTTGGTATATTGCTGTCATACCAATTCTGACCACTGTGTGGTGCCCTGTGTGACTAGTTCATGGATTCAGCCAATGTTAAATGGAGAGAAACTTATTTTACAAGCTGAGATCAAGATGGAATACATTGATTCACGGTTAGTACTTTTATACTGAAACAGGCTTGGCAGCTTGAGTTGCAGGTGAAGTCATTTAAAGATGCTATAAAACATGTCAACCCAGTTATTGTTTCAGAGTTAAAGCATCCTAGGCAGACTTTTTATGTTCATTTGGCAGTATGCTGTAGTTGCCAGAGAGATGATAATTGGCAAGGTAAAATGCAGGGATGAGAGACATTAATTCCTCTGCCAAAACAGACCTATTAATGTTTTTTACATCTTTTGTTCTGTGACCTCCACTGTAAACTATATCGCTACTCATCTTTGATGCATATGGTTCATTCTTTCTCCCACTGTCTGTTTACCAGCACACTGTGTGTCTGTCTTTGTCCACATGTGAGTGAGCGGCTGGCTGTCTGAGTATCAAAAAATATGGCAAAAATAGGGTTTCTTCCAATTGCAACTTTTTCTTGAGCTTAGTCACAGACTTTTACCAGAAAAGTCAAAGTTACAAGACGGGAGGCCAGTTCAAAGGCAGCCAGTCATTGAATTCACAAATATGCGTCATAGGTTGGCCCAACAGTGCTGAAAGCAGCTTAACTAACAGAAAGGATTAACTTTTTCCCTTTCTTGCCTGTGTCTGACTTGCGTCTGTCTTTGCAACATACAGTAGACAGGCATCAAATTCAGTATGAAGTCATCAGCAATGAGGAAGTGAAAGAGGAATTCAGTCTAGAATCATATTTCCATTGAACGAAGCATTTCTGAAGACAGCTTCTTTCATCTTTTTTGCTCTCCCAGGACAGGAGGAATAAGGGATAATAAAACATTTCTGGTAGGGTTTGATCCTTGGTTTCTGCCGTAAGAGGTCTTAACTGATGGCCTGTGGTACATTGTGGACACATTTAGGATAGAATCACAGACTTATTTAATATCTGGTTTGCCATGAACAGCACATGCCGTACAAACAATATAGCTGACAAATCCCCTGGTTGATTAAACTTGGATTGAGGAGGAGGACTTTCATCAAGCAGACATTTATCGACTTATTGAGGAAACATTTGCAGAGCATCAACATTATCTTATCCAAAGGGATGTCCTCCTCTTCTAAGGGAGTCGTGTTCTCATAGTGGGAACTTGGCCTAACAGCCAGTTTCACTCTTAGTTTATTACAATATGGTGAAAAAAGGTCTCCATAATGGGTTTACAGGATCTCAGCCAGAGATACCGCTAGTATTGCAGTAACTCAAAAGACACCAGAGAACATGTAGCATATGGTCTTTCTCCACCCTGTCCAATATATACTAACTAGACAGAGTGTTATGACAGACTTGGTCGCCTGCCAATGCATGGACCTTAAGGGTCTTCGAGTTACATAATTTTTGTTCCAAAATCCTTGCAACCCACACAGGAGGAAACTGGCCTTTATCCTTGAGAATACTGCAACAAATGTGAAAGCTTCAGGCTGTGAAATGAAACGCATTCCTTTTGGCTGTTTGGGAAATGTCGACACTGGCCCCACCATAGTCCTTACGGTAAATTCATAACCCAAATGTTCGAGAAATAAGGCCCTTATGGAAAACATTCAGAAGAGAAATGCCAAGAAAAATGTATGTCACTACTGACCCCGCAGTATAGATCATCTCCCTTCAATGTGTTGAACTCCCAGCTTTTTTTTATAATCTTTAAGAAAATCTTCCTATCCCTAGTTTTAAGGAAGGATTGCTGAGATGCTTCTAAAAATCAAATTGGAGTATTTAGTTCAAATAAATGTGTGAACAAGAAAAATGGGAAAATAATTCTGCACACTTAGTTCTTTTGTATATATAGTTTTTATCACTTGCACTTTTAAGTTGAGCACTAGTTTTTCTGAACTAAATTTTTTTTTTTGCCTTGCCTTTTACTTGCAGTGTGCAGAATTATTTTCCCATTTTTCTAGTTGACAATATTTAGATTTTTGCACCTGCATTACAATTGACCTTCATCTGAGTGCAACCAGCATCTTTACTTTTTGTTTTGTTTAAATGTGTGAGCAAGGAAGCTGAGGGATTGTCCAAGTGTTTTACATAATTTAAAAATCGATGTAAAAAGCTTAACTTTTAACATCGTACAAGAAGCGATTGAGGTTACTGTTATGGTGGCCTTACAAGTTAAGTTAGCAAAATAGTGGTTATTTCAAAATGATATATGAAAATAACGGTTTGTAATTTTATTTTGCAAAAGCATACTTATAATCTGCCTCCATGGGTCCATTGTGTGTAACAACTGGAAAAGATCTGAAAGGTGAAGACATGAAGGGGGACAGATTTTTCCAACTGTTTCAAACAGATTTTTCCTTTGTGTGAGCTCAAATTTTCATGCATACTCATGTGTAACCTCCTTTGTGTGTTTAAAGGGCTGAACCAAGATATTTTCATTCTAGCCAGCTGAAACCATGGAGACCTTTGCAGACATGGCCCGTCCTGATAGAAAAGTCAGGAGATGTCTCATGGAGATTACAGACTCAAATGTGTGTGTGTGCATGTCCGCGTGCGTCCTGCATAGAAAGCATATGGGACAGTGATTCACACAATGTTATCGCTGTAGGGCCGTGATAAGAGACTTCCCCTCAGCACACTTCAGTTTAGCACACAAGTCTGAACCAGCTCTCTCCTGCTCTCTCTCTCTCTCTTTCTGCACATGGGAGAAGATTAGACTATGCTTTGTCTACCTTGGATGAGTGTGCATTAATACTGTGGAGGTTTGGTTGGGCAGCTGTGAACACACACAGCTGTAATCTCACTCTCTTATAGCTTCCTCTCTTGCAGCACTCTTTCTATACCAGACTCCAGGTCTACTGTACATCTGAGCCGCTATGGAACATGTGGATGCTGCATACCAAGTTTGTATAAGAGAGTATATGAGTAGACTGATCCACTGGGGATGTAGAGATGGAGACGCATTCCAAGTGATAAATACAGAAAGAAAGTGCTTGGGTCTCTCCTCCACCTCTCCTAATCCAGTGGTTCTCAACCTGGGAGTCGGGACCCCTCAGGGGATCACAAGATAATTTTGAGGAGTCACAAGATGACTTATGAATCGAAAAAAAACCAACATATTTCGAATATATAAATTCATTATGTCTGTTTTTTCTGATTTTGCTAAATTTTTAGTTTTTTCTCATGAAATACTGAATAGTTTTTAACTGCTATAGGTCTCCTCTGATAATCAAATGAAACAGCTTGAAATTTGAAAATCATGATTATGAGATAGGGAAAAGACATATTTCTACTATATGAATTCATTGTTATGTCTATGTTTTCTGATTTCTCTCAAATTTTTGCCTTTTTTCATGAAATACTGAATAGTTTTCAGCCTCTAGGTCTCCTCTGATAATCAAATGAAACAACCTGAAATGGGAAAATTCTTTGGTTGAACTGTTCACCGCTCTGCATATGCAGCCCGTGACGGGGGTCGTGATGAGGCATCACTTTGTTTCAAGGGGTCACGAGCCAAAAAGGTTGAGAACCTCTGTCCTAATTTACCATCCTTTCTTCTCCTCCTGATGCTCAAAGGAGTGTTTTGATGCTTGGGTTAGTGTTCCCCGCCTCCCTCACGTAGCAAACCACTTCCAAGCAGATGAGCTGAAGGGGGACTTTGTAAACAAGATGAGGGCTTTAATAAATGCTGGTGCCGTTTGGTGCGGTGGGAGAGGACAGATCACTCCCATAAAGCCGCAGTCGAGTACACAGCTCTCTGCCCGGCCTCAGTGGATGGGATCCAGAAGATGACATAAGAAAGCTTTGTAGGGATGAGTGCGTGCTCACACGGACACACAGTGAGTGTTATAGGGTGTTATAAAAATGTGGACAATTATTACATGAGACGATTTCTTGTTTTTTGGGAATTGTCAAATACTTAAAATCCTTGGTTGCTGGGACAGATGTTGTGAAATGAGGTAGTGGGACAGCTTGTTCTTTTATTTCCCTGACAGTGTGGAACCCATGATGAATTATCTGAGAAACTCCTTTCTTAGTGTTGTCATGTGGGATATGGACACATCTGCCATCAGAGATCTTTTACCAGTCCAATGGGAGGAACAAGTGTGTGTGTGTGTGTGTACTTGCCTGCATTTGTGAGCAAGTGTTTGCAAAAAAAGCAAGTGCTTTTGCATCTGTATGTGTTTCTGCCTGTCCGTCCATGTGCATGTGTGTGTGCATGTGTGTGTATGTGTGTTTGCATGTGTGCATGGTGGTGAGGGTGCAGAGGAAGAAAGTAACTAAATACATTTACTCAAGTACTTTTTACTCCACTACAGTTATCTGATGGCTGTTACTAGTTACTTTGCAGAATAAGGTTTTACATGCAAAACATACAATGCATTGTTTGAGTTTAAACTCCCCAGCTGTATATGGAGCAGTTAGACCTACAACATTAAAATACTTCTTACAGGTTAATGCATCAATAATTTAACACTCAGAAAGGGACAGTTTTTCAGAATGAGTACTGATACATAAGTACATTTTACTGCTAATACTTCTATACTTATACGTAAGTAAACTTTTGAATGCAGAACTTGTACTTTTAGTGGAGTATTTTTCCATTATGGTATTGCTGCTTTTACTTAAGTAAAGGGTTTGAGCACTTTTTCCACCACTGTCAGGGTGTGTCCTACACATCTGGAGGAGGATCTCTTTGGGGGTATAACCTACTCACCCACCGACCTAGATCTGCTTTCACACAGTCTCCCATGTGCACAATGTTCTGTGCAGCACACTCCTTTTTTCTCTCCCAACTGTTCTTCACCTTTCTTCACTGCCCATTAAATGTGACCAAGCTAAGTTAACGTGGCCCCTTTGGGTATTTTGAGCGTAATGCAATCTGCCAGACAGCTGTGTTATATCAGGTTAGAGCCCCGACTCCCTCTGTGTGCCTTGCTCTATCAGTCAGATTGCCCTAAATGCAGAAGTCTTAACTCTCTCAACACATTGCTTCAGCCAAGAAATAAACAATTCTCCACTCTCCGCTCAGTTCAAGTCATGTTACCCAGCCAGAGCAAGACAGACGGGCAGGGCAGAAGGGTGGTAACTGCAGTGTGTTCTGGCTATTAGTAATGTATACAAGATGTGAAAAATGGTGCCTGCTACTGTAAGAGGGGGCACGGTATCTGTGGTTGAGATATGTGGGATGTGGATTGTATTTGCATTTAGCTCTGAATCAAACACAGAGCCAGACAGAGGTGTTAGATCATTGTTTGAAGAATCACTAATCATCTGCAGACCGAGCCAAGCCCAAACCAAAGTGAGAACATGTTGAATGCATGGATGCAGTGCTGGCAAAATAGTGATGCTGTTTCTTGGACTTTAGCATGCGGGCCTAAGATGGCAAGTCCAACCGCAGTTTCACCTCAGGAAAATTCACCCGTACTTGTGGTATGACTGCATTTGCTCCTTATATGGGTGAATGAAAGAGAGGGTGGATTCATCTGAGCAGCTGTTACCGGGCAGAATATACACCTATTTAACAGGGTAAGGTCAAAAATAAATGAGAAACAATATGAGAAGGAAATGGAGGGTGTGGTGATGGTGATTGATGTTTTTCTTTCTTTTTTTCCCCTTAATTCTTTGATAGGCTTATAACAGTTGATATGGAAAGGTTAAAACATAATTCACAAAGATGAAATGGAATGATTTGTAATGTTTATGTCTGATATACTTCCCGTCCGTTCACTGGAGCTTCCAAACTCTCTCTCTCTCTCTCTCTCCCTCTCCCTTCCTTTCTCTCTCTCTTACATAAATATACACACATCTATGCGCATGCTCGCATAGGCACACACGCAAACAAGTTGTGTTAGCCTCCGATCTGTATTTAGTACACGAAACCCAACATACAGCAGTGTAACAATGGACCCGTTCCCCGGCCTTTCTGTTAAGCAGAGGGTGTAATAGTAGGGGTGTGGAGAGATGAGAGCCTGCTAGTCTCTCTAAGTATGTCCTTATAAGTCAGACTGACCTGTTCTGACCCCCATCCATCAGCACAGTGACTCATAGGTGTAGTCTGTTCTCTAGACTCACTCCTGGCACTGCCTCCCACCTCCTGTCAAAGAACACACACATAGACACACACACACACACACACACACACACATACACACACACACACACACAATGCTATGATTTTATTAATAGTGGTGTTTAAGTGCCTGTGTGTCTGTGTGATACTCTAGAGATGTTAATTTGGGTTAATAATGTGGATGGGGAACTCCTTGTGCTCTGGGCCATGTCACTGATGAAGACTCCATTTCATGTTTTCATGAAAGTGCAAAGCAGAGAGGCTTTTATTGGAAGGCCAAAAGCCAACATCCAAACCTGTTGCCACACAGGGAGTCTGCCGTCCTACCAATTCTTGTAATTAATGAAGTCATTTCCTCCCTGTTTGCCCTCTTCGTTTATGTTATGCAATGGGGCCATATGCTTCCAATCCATGGGAAAGAGTCGAGAGCAAATAAGCACAAGAATTTACCAGAACTTAATCTTCCAAAACACAGATAAACATATCAGTGAGTAGCTAACCCCCCTCAATGTGTTTGTTTAAAGGTGGCTCTTGAGATGTTGGATAGATGAATGATAGAAGCAAAGCATATCATTGCTGTCGGGTGAAAACCACGCATCTCCAAAATGTCAACTTTTCAGGAACTAAGAAAAACACCCTTGTTTTTAGCTTGATGACGATGCATATTTGACATTATCCAGCGGGTTTTGAAAGGGTTTCACAAGGCCAAGAGGTCAGAGCATTTAGAACCGTGTAATCCTTCAATTGAAGTAAAAACATGAAAATTACCAACATTGGAGTTATGACATTTTCCCACAACAGTGATATGATAGCAAACAAATACACAAAGCTACATAGAAAAGACAGGATATAGATAATGGAACAGTTTAAGTCCAAGTTTATCAGAATGATGATGATTTTTACCTTTTCATTATTGTTATTATTAGGATTTATTATTTTCCTTTTTTTCTGTTTTTGTGTTGCAGTGTTTTTGTTTTATTATTTTATTTATTCTTATGTTTTATGGGGCTTGTTTATGGCATGTTGTATGTTTTATGTTATGTATTTTGAATATTGTATGTTGTGTATGTTGTTTTGTCGAGAACAAACAAAAAAAATGAAGAAATACACAAAGCTCATCTGGGCTGTCCCAAATATGGCTTGTTCAGTGTCAGTAATGTTCCCTTCCTTAATGTATCATGAAGCTCAATTTTTGGCAGGGAGAACATTTTGGTAAATAAATTAGTTAGATTTTTTTTTTGCAGAGAGCTGCTTCACTTCTCTTTGCTTTGTGTGTGTGTGTGTGTGTGTGTGTGTGTGTGTGTGTGTATGTGTGTGTGTATCTGTGTGTGTTTCTGTGTCTCAGTATTGTTGCGTTCCACAGCTGTTACAATAATGACAACAACACCATTAGCTGATGTTGTGATGTTGCTTGTTGCCCAGGACTACATTTCCACTCTTCTCTGTAATGTTAGTCAGTGGTCTCGGAATGATGATGTCACCGTCCGCAGAGTTTCCACAGCGGAGGGCCTGTGGAGATGGAGCGAGTGGGTGTGTGTGAGTTTGCGGCTGCGTTTGCATAGGGAAAGAAGACCATGTTGAACAGAACCACAAAAGAGAGGTGCTGTTTTCATTGGTCTAGTCTTCAGGGACTCACCGTCTGGCTCTGTGTTATTTAAGTCAGCAGTGAACTCTGTAACACACTTATGTACACACGTACACGTACACACACACACACACACACTACAAAGTAAGTTGAAAAGCAAAACATGTCGGAGGGAAAACACTACAAACTACACATGTCCATTTCAGAGGAGACTAATATGTTTACTCTTTGTCCTTTCATTGATGGTTATATAAGAGATTCTTCCTCTCACCCTCATGGTAGGAGGGTGGAGAGAGGAAGAGCTGGAGAGATGCATGGTGGGTAGTACATGAGAAATGGAAAAAACTGCAGAAACACTCAAGAGATTGAAATATGCGGGGTATATGGGATTACTTTGCTTTTAAATTCTGTAGTACGCATATAAAGCATATTGTTCAAAAATGTAACTGGGATTATTCAACATTTGGAGAAACCTAGGCCGTTCCTCCAACAGAAATCCCCATAAATTGTTAAAATTTGTTAGACGAAAAACGATTATCTCAGGATAAAAAAGCCCATGCACGGTCTCACTATAGAGTAGATAACTAATAACTACATGTACTGTAATGCCAGTTAGAAAATATTGCTAAAACGTTGAGCCTAACAGATCATCTGACTTGCCTCCACCTCTTTCCTATGATACAAATGGTTGAAGAGCAATGTGCTGAGACACTTAAGGAGAATTTATTAACAAAATATTTCAGCCAAATAATGATGATGTTGAGAAGTCTGAGTCACTGGTCCAGCTAATGAGTCTGATGATCAGGAAAATAAGATGTCTGTGACCTTTGATAGGGCTACTGGACGAAAAAGAAACAATCTCAGACCTGAATGAGGGATTCAAAAAGATAATGGCTCAGAATAAAGTAAACAATATTGAAATACTGTCGCTGTGGCCAAAATATCAGCCAAAGACCTCCCAAAACTGTTTTAAGCCCAGTCACAGACTCTTAAGTGATGAAGAAATCAGTTTTTTCTGAAGCAAGGCATCAGAACATCAGAAATTTACAAATTTCCTCATGTTGCAAGATGCAAGTAGTGTTGTTGTGGAATTCAAATTACACACTTGTACTTTAGGATATGCAGATGCATGAAGCATCTGTAAAATGATAGGCTCCTCAAATATGCATCAAACACAATGTTGTGCACACAATAGCAAAAATCCAACTGCAAATCCAAAAATGAGAAACGCAACATTAAAAACTTTTTTCATCTACTTGTTAAAGACTACTTCCTATTTTCATATTATTCCCAAATTTGCTAAAAAAAAATTAAAAAGTTTAGGCAATCTGATGCCTCGTCAGTGGCTTAACCACAGTAACCTCTCGCCCCTAGACTTCCTCTTGGGCTATAAGACACCGCTGACCAAAGCATCTTCACAACAAGCACACGCTTCGACAAAGCCTTTCACATGTCCATTTCACTCCCACATCGTGTTTGCCAACAGCAGCAGAGTTTGTATTTAGTTGCTGCTGTTAGAACTACTTATGTTAGAGTTCTTACTCATGTTAGAACTACTTACTCAGTTTCATCCTTTAAATCCCTTCTAAAAACACACTTTTATAGACAGGCTTGTATGTGAATTTCGTTGTATAAAATTCCCTGTGCAATAACTCTGCTTAATCTACACATGTAATTTAGCATTTTAGAGACTGTCTTGTTGTAGTACTGTGTTCTGTATATTGTATGTACAGGAAACATTTTTGTACTTCTTGTTTTTGTTTTTTGTACTTGTGTTGTTTTTTATCTTGTGCCCCTGACTGCAAGTCAAGTTTCCCATCTGGGATAATAAAGTGACTGAACTGAACTGAATCTCCATTTTATTTTTAATTTTGTAATTGTGTTTCTCGTTTTATTACTTTTTTTTTTTTTTTTTTTTACTTATTTATGAGTGTCTCTTTAGGAGACAACTTGTATTGACTGGGCATTCATGTGGTTAGGCACAAACTTTTATGTAAAATTCAATCTGTTTTTAGTTTTATCCCTTGTTTGTGTTCTAGTTGTATCTGTGTATCTCTTGTATTACCTTTTATTTCTATTTATTAATTAATTATTTTTTTCCTTTTTATTTGATTTAATTGTGGTACTTGTACATCACTGTCTCTTTGGGTTTTATTGTGTGTAAAGCACTTTGCAAACATTGATTTTAGAAAAGTGCTATACAAATAAAGTTATTATTATTAATATCATTATGAAACTGCTTTGTCCCAAGGTTTCTAAATCCTTTCATGCAGTAGTTAGTTCAGCCATAGTTCAACCTGATATTACTGTATCAACGTAAACATCAGGGTTTTTTTTATCTACAGGTTTTGAAAGGTGTGTAATCACTGACATGTCACTTCCTCTACCTGTATGTGCTTGGGACTTCAAACTTCTGTTCCTGTAGGTGTTTGGTCACCAGTCTGCAGTGAGTCAGATCAAAAGCTTTGAGCAGATCGCACATCCACCATAATGTGTGACATGTGAAATGTTCCATCTACTCACCTTTAAATAAATAACCGGCTTGTGGTCGAAGCACAGTCTGCCACTCTGATGTCATCCGCTGGATACCTTCAGGGGGAGAAGAGCTGTGTAATTATAGGAGGTTAGCAATAGAGCAAAACATCACACACGTGCACATACACATCACCGATGTCACCATTTCATACATATGGCCTAAGAACTGTTTTCATCAACTATTCAGTGTGCTTCAAAGCTGGTTTTGGTGAGGTTTGATTATCCTGAGTTGACAGCGGATGTTCTGCCTGGTTTGTAATTACAAAGTAAGCCAATGTGGAGGTCAGGCATGGGTCAGAAGCTATTGAGAAGGATCGACTGAGTCTTGTGCTGCAGCTCCTTTGTGATCTTCAATATCCTCCTGCTTATTACTCTTTCTTGTAAGCATCGTGCAGCCCACAAAGTTCAGTGACTGGCACAACTGAGTAATGAAGTACAAGTCATATACTGGACTATTCTGGCTTTATTACAGGACTGTTTTGCTTCCAAGAGTTTGAGGGTGTTTTTAATATGCTTGTAACTCTACTCTACAGTGCAGTGCGACTATTATATCGCATGTCCTTTGTGGCTTACCGGGCAGGCTTGGGGGAAGGCACAGCGCAACTCCTTACAGTTTTGTTTTAATGTGTTCTCCATGTAAAAAAACATTATGCTGGGAAATGATTCTAATAGGATCTGTCACTGTGCCCATCCACAGACTGTGAGTCATGGCATAGTCTGGTTATGATTTCTTTGTGCTGTACTGCCATATGTAAGTCACTGCCAACTTTGGGTATTGTTAGAGCCACAGCCAAATGAGTCCTGCAGTTGCTTAGCCCTTTTCCTGGCAAATTTGCATGTGTGTGTGTCTACCTGTCTGTCCTGTGTCTCTCAGTCTGTCTGAGAAGTCGAAGATGTAGTACAGTAAACTGTTAACGGTCACAATCCAAATAGCAAGTACTCTGTAAGCTAAGAGCGGTGTGGTAATAGTGTCTGGCTCTCTGTGGCACAGTCATTAAAATACCCTGGCATTTCCCTCAGAAAACACCACTATGGCAAATGGTCAGAGAAGGGCTGGAAGTAGTCTAAGTCTCACATGGAGCCAAATGGAGAATCATTCAGACTGAAACCAAAAATGGTAGTGGAGAGGTAAAAGGGATGAGGGGGGAGGGAGGGGGATGAAGGGGGAGGGGGGTGAAATGAGAAGAAAAGAAAACAGGGAACGATAATGCAAGACAAGGTGGAATGATATCCTCACCCACGTAAAATTATTCTCTGATGATGTTGATGTGATGTAACTGCTTCCATTTTCTCTTTGCCTGAGGACTATTTTGATCAATGTCAATGAGCTGAAAGGATAAATAAGGTGATTATGGACTTATATATACTTTGTCTCTTACATACCTATAGCACTTGGACCCACAAACAATATTGGCTCCCGGGTCAGCTGTTAGTTGGAACGGTGTGCTCCCGTTGCCTCTTTCTGTGGGCTCCACAGTTGAGTTGAGAGTAAACAGGAAAGTTGAAAGTACATGACACAATTCTGCCATTACTCACACTTTCACTAATCGGGAAATCACAGAACTATTTTTCTTTGCTGCAGCACAGACTGCTGTGGGGTGAAAGTGCGTTACTAACAGCGTGATCTAGCTTTACGGACGGTCAGGTCAGATTGTAAACAATTGCACGAGTTGGGTAGAGTTTGGTAGAAGACTATCCACTGAGTGTAAATGGTATGGTGCTGCTGCTTTCCAGGCTGTGGATATAAATATGTTGGTTGGTGGCCATTTTTTTGAGATATTTCGACAAACCCCATTGGGACTTATTGTTAGCAGCAAGATACTAGCAACAGAGCTCGCCGTTTCAACCGACAGCTGACTTGGGAGCCAATATTCTCTGTGGGTCCAAGTACTACAGGTGTGTAAGAGACAAATTATATACAGGTCCAAAGTCTCCGAACTTGTTACATGCCGTTTTTGCTCTTGCTTGTCTGTCTTTAAAGGAAAGATCCCTGATACAGAGCCCCTCCATCATCACCACCCTGCCACTGCCTACTAAATGGCACCATACCCTTCCTGCTAGCTGCTGGTAGAGTAATTGTCTGGGTGTGAACTGTGAACCAAGCTTTACTCAGCAGCTGAAAGAGACAGAGGCTGCTCATCCACAGCTGGACACGCTCCCACCCAGCCCTGCCCCACCGCCTCACCCTCTAAGTCAACTCTCCCCTGGCATACTGTGCCCACGTTGGCATGACTTGGTATAGAGGGCTGGATATCAGTTCTAGTAGTGGTGTCAAAACAGAATCTTACCACGACTTTGTCTGCAAAATAAGAGAAAGGGAGGGGAAGACTAGGAGTGGGAGGGGGGTATCGAAAAGGATTTGGGGGTGGACACCAAAAAAATGCTGCAAAAAGGATTATATTCACTATTACAATGTTTGGACTTAGATTTATATACAGTATGTTTGCACCTACCTAATAGGATTTTACCCATTGATGAAATATTATTCAAATAGAATTTATTTAGATTTGTTTCATTTACAAGGTCCTGAGTGACATAGACACACACAGGTGGAGTGTGGAGGGTGCGAACAAACATATCACCGTACCTTGCAGACTGTGTTTGCTAAGGTGTCTGTGTGTGTGTGTTTGTGTGTGAGTTTGTGCACATTTCTGTGCATGTGTATGTTTGTGGAGGTGTCTGACTGTGTGCGTGCCGGAGGCCTGTGGTGGTCTGTGATGGTCTGACACACAGCTCCCCGTACTTGAGCGCTTTCACTGCAGGCCTCTGTCAGCACAGCTCCTCTTATTTTAGCTAAGCAGACCTTGTCGGGTTCAGGAGGAAGCCAGTCTGTGGTTCCAAAACATGCATCTCAAATGGCAGAACTTGTTATCTTAGCCTAAATGCTCACCGCGTGGTAACACATAAGGTTTATAGAATCGGTGGAGAGCCAGACCTAGGCTTGTGATGCAATTCCCAAAAAAGACTCACTTCACCTGGTGTGAGGCAGGAGGCAGGTGGACCCCCTCCTCCTTGCAGCCCCAGGTGAACTGGCATGTCTACGTAGTCTAGACGGGAATGAGTGAGTAATGGTGATGCTTACAGCAAGGTACTCAGTTAATGATATTTCCCCTCACTGGTTTGGAAAGTGTGTTTGCATCCCCAAGGCTGTATTGCTGAAGATTTTCTGAGCTAATACTCTCTGAAAGGTGTACAGGAATTGTATTTGTGTGTGTTTGCGTGTGTTTGTGGCACACACAGTGGGGGGGTTATGAACAAAGGATTGCTGCCTTGGCAAGCAAATAGTTTTGTCTTTGGGTCTTAAAAGCAGACATTGGCAGAGGGAGAGAGGAAAGAGGTGGGGAGAGGGCCGACATTTAGAAAAGGCGGGGTGGGAAGGAGGGTGAGATTCAAAATTACATTTTGTTACTTGCTAGGGTCTCGTAAACCTAGATTCTGCTTCTCCTATGGGATCGATATAGTGAAAGTCTGCTTTACATCGACAATGTCATCAAGAAGTTGAGAGTTAGTGCCTTACTAGAATATACCCTCCTTTCTCACTATATGCTGTGGAGAAGTTGGCCTACTGTGGTCTAGTGAAAACAACCTATTGTCTAGCTGCCCCTGTATAAAAAAGGAAGTGAAGCAGAACATAATGGAAACTACTTTCTCAATAAGGCTGGACATTTAAAAAGATGGGGAAAGAAAACAAGTAAACCAGCTAGGGCAGTCACCCAAATTGGCATGTAATTTGTTGGGCACAAACAGCTTTTACTGCAGAATGGAATCTATGTTTATAGTTTACAACAATGTAAGCATTGTGTTTCTGCGTATGTTTAGATCTGCCTTTCTATGTATGCTTATTTGTATTTACCTGTACATTGGACTGTTTCACCTCTCCTAGAGGCCAAGTGAAAGGTCTGCCCACTCAAAGCCCCTCTTTGTCTCCTTCCTCCAGGAGCTTTTGAGGACAGCTTGCTCAGTGAGAGATGATGAGGCAGGTTGTGGTGAGGGGGCGCGCTCAAACGCACGTCTCAGACACACGCCAACAGTGTGAGTAACAAGGCTGACCAGGGTCAAGGCAAAGTGATTCTCTACCACACTTCCTCTGGGGCTTACTGGAAGTCCGCTGGAAAAGTGCCCCGTCTGTGCGAATATCATCACCTTTCCACTGCCAGCATAATCAAGGATTCATTAATGTGATGAATTATGGCTTCTGTTTTATAAGACAATCACTCTTAGTTGGTGTGACAACAGGAAAAGGCACAGACGTTTTCACATGGGTCCCAAATTCTGTGCATGTCTGCGAAGCTCATTTTGCAGTACTAACAAAGCGGCTATTTTTTCACTCCGGCGGGTAAACAAGATGCAGACTTGTCTCCTCTACTTTTCCCATTGCCCTTATTAACCATGGGGACAGTCTGGGGAATGAACTTCATAGGGAAGGGCCAGCTCTTCCTTTCCAATTAGACTGCATTTACCATGGCCAAACCATGGCAAGAGGCACAGAGGCATATGTGCACACACAGTGGCCTTGCCTTAGTGAATGTGTGTTTATACAAAAAAAAACCCGACACATTATCACACAGGCATGTATCACACTCACTTAACTATCAGATCAACCGACCGCTACCACACACATTTCTTCCAATCTCTCTCTCTCTCTCTCTCTCTCTTTCTCTCTCTCACACACACACAAACACACACACACACACACACACACACACACATCACACACAAATAGAAACACAAACACTGTTAAGATCATGCTTATTTACACCCATGGTGACATGGTGTGAAAACACAGACAGGGAGATGGCAGTACAACTAATGTCAAGTCTGACTGGGGAATGCATAAAGCATGACTAAACTGAGGACAAACGGCAGTCTGCAGAGGTGCAGGGCCTGGGTCAGGATTCACAAAGCTTCACAGTAGGAGTGCTGTTCTTGGATCAAGCTGGACTAAAAGGCCAGATGCAGCCTTGTGTTACAGTGAATAAGGTGTCTTTTAAAGTTGGGATTGCACAAACAGTGTAGATTGAAGACCAGAGAGAGAGAGTCAAAGAGAGGAGCAAGAGGGAGAAAGAGAGAGAGAGAGAGACAGACAGACAGACAGAGAGATTGAGAGAGACTGAGAGAGAGAGAGAGAGAGAGAGAGAGACAGAGAGACAGACAGAGAGATAGAGAGAGAGAGAGAGAGAGACAGAGAGAGAGAAATGAAACTGCTGGCCAGAAGAAGTCTTTTCGCTCTCCTTCTGGGCTCCTAAGACTGACGTTACCTCATCACAAGGGTGTGTGTGTGTTGGGTGTGACTCAACATATAATTCAGGCGGCGAAGCCCCTCAGTTGTCAACTCAACCCTTGCTGTCACTCTCCCGCTAGCCCCGCCCATTGTGGTTTCCACAGTAACAATGTATTGTAGCACTTTGTTGTGGAATCTTTGGGAAGCGCTGCGTCAGAGTGCTCGACTCTTTTAGCGACCTATAGCCTTCATCATAACCAAACCAGCAAACGCTCTTCACATCCTGCGCAGAAAGCAGACTGATTCAGACTTGAGCAATGACGAGGACCGGTGAGAATGCTGACACCCTCAAATTATGTTGCTCAACCATTTTTATATTCACCCCGTGGCTGTCTGTCTAAAGTAGCCTATAAACTGCGTGCATAGCTGCATGTTTTATCCCTCATACATGTCTGATCCATTCCTTTATTCATTTTTTTCTGAACATTGACTAAATCGCAAATCGCACCTCTTCTACCACTCCAGTGCTTACTTACAGTTCCCCAGGCAGCGAGCAAACAGCTAGACATGGGTGTGACAGACTGCCATAGTCTCACTGCTGCTCATCCAGCCCTCTCTCTTCCAACCCCCCACTTCTACATCTTTCTCTCACTTCATCCCCACACCTGTCCGCCCCCACCCCCATCCTGGCTTACCCCTCCAGTCCACAGGCCTTCATCCCTGTCATCCAGCTGTGGCCATCTGGCTCTCACTACCCAAACTGCCCATCCACAGTTTGGTGAAGCAGGGGTGGGAAGCCGCAGATTAAAAACAAGCAGTCCCAGGACTCTGCATGTGCTATAACTAAAGTTAGAAACATGTGTGTGCGTGTGTGTGTGTGTGTGTGCAGAAGGGACAGAGATGGCAAAACAACTGACATTTCTGAGGAACAACAGATTCCTACGTTGATTGCTCTGTTCACACCTGATTTAATGTGCTGCAACATTTCTCTTAATCTCATTAAATCATGGTTTTACCTCCAAATGCAAATCATTCGCACCAAGCTGGTCTACAAAAAATCAGTGTGAAAACAGCCAGACTGGGGATAAATGGTCATTCGATATGGATGTTATGTATGGAGAGAGAGAGAGAGAGAGAGAGAGAGAGAGAGAGAGAGAGAGAGAGAGAGAGAGAGAGAGAGAGAGAGAGAGAGAGAGAGAGAGGGTAAGAGAGAGAGAGATGAGGTGAATCATTTTGATCCAAACCAGGCTGCCTTCCAGAGGCTCAGACAGAGAGACAGGTCGTAAATCTGATGGAGGCTCAGAATGCAGCCCAAGGAAATTAAGTCATACTCAAATACTCAAGGGGTCACACCAATCTACTATGGAGTGAATGTCCCTTTGTTCAGAAATATCTATATGTTCTCTTGCACCAATAGTGAACAAATGTACACTTCAGGCAAAAAGGTGTTTCATAACATCAATGAATATAGAAGTAACACTGTTTTATATAAATAATACTTTGGATCCTGCAGTGTGAAACCGCTCTGCGTTTTGACTCTCCACAACTTGGCGCTGTTTCACAAGTGGAAAGTATGTGGAAGCTTTCTCCACACGTGAGAGATTGGTGAGTCAGTTTCTACTTCAAAAACAAGGACAATGTTTTTGCTGTTTTCTTCTGCCGTTTCCTCCAGAACCGACTGCCACTGTTTGTCTCTCCCTCAGCCCTCCGGCCCAACTCGTTTTCACAAGCACAGTGACAGGAACTAGACCACAGCCTCACATACAGAAGCCGCTCTCCAGACCAGACCCATGAGTAAGCCTGGTGGAGCCGTGTAACTTCTGCTCAAAGCTATGTCAGCTACTCACTTTATGCCAACAGCCTACTGCAAGACAGCATACTGTGGCTGGCTTTCCCCTCCTTTCTCTCTTTTCTCGCATTTGAAAATATTATATTCCTGGGCAAAGAAATTAATCAGACATCATAGGGGTTTCAATAAAAAAGACTATATATCTATTTGGGAAAAGAAATCTGAAATTCATCAGTGAATGCTACAAAAACACAGATCCCCTATCCACAAAAACAGCACTATTTCTTCTGATGACTCATAACTTTAACAGTAACTCATAATGTCCTGTACTTTCATACCAGCAATCATTTTGTCAGAGGAACCAACAATTCCTTCAAATGGTGGATATCTCATTTTATAATGAAGTGCTTCATGTTACTTTGTGAAAAATACACAATCACAGACTACCAAATATGACCAATGTTTATAGTGTCTGAGTGAATACTGAATAACATGGAAATATTTGGTGGAAAAATACAGGCCATATGGACATCTATCACCCCCCCCTTTTTTTTCTCTTTCTGTCACACACAGGCACACACAGGCACACACACACAGGCACACACACACACACACACACACACACACATACTGACTCAGGTGAAAGCACACAGACGCCTGGTTGAATCAAACAGATGACAGATGAAGAGAAGAGCTACACCATGATGGATGTATAGCAGTGTGTGTGTGTGTGTGTGTGTGTGTGTGTGTGTGTGTGTTGTGTGTGAGTGTGTGTGTGTGTGTGTGTGTGGGGGGGGGGGGGGGGGTGGATTGAGGTGAGACATGGGTGAGGTGTGAGGGAATAAAGATTACAGTGGTCTGTACTGGGCACTCAGTCAATTAACAAATTCTTGCACAACATCTCAAAAGCATTAAACTGTATATGCTACAAGTCAAAGTGGTATCAGACCATTCCTTCAGCTTAATGTTTAATGTAGGAAGTGATGAAAAACTGCAGCTATAAGCAATGAATCAAGGGAAGTGTTGAAGAAACATGATGAGTGTGTTTTATTTCTCAACATGCAGAAATACATTACAGTGAACTCCCATCTGGACAGTGAACAGTTATAATCTTCCTCATCCATCAACAAATAGTCGTATTAAGCCTGCACATCACTGCTCATTTAGGACACTGCAGCACATGCTACTTTTTGCTTGATTTATCATGGAATAATCATTAGAATTTGACTTTTTTTAATATCACTATAATATTTCTATAATAGGCTATTTCTTTAGGGATTTGTAGTGTGTCTGTGGTACTCAATAAGGGTTTCTAGTGAGCTTAGTGTACTTTATGGTATTTTATCTCCTATATTATCACTATAATATTCCTATGATATTCCTATATGGACACATGTTTTTGCAGTGATATAAGTGTTAAGTTATTAATTTATTACAGGATTATAGTTATTTTTCCCCTAGGGGATAAATAGCCTACAGTGCTTCTTAATTTAAATTTTCGTCATGGTCTGTGTGTCATTTCTCCATCAAAACACGGCAAGTTAAAGTCTTCATGTCTTAAACGGCCGAACAGACTTCAACTGCTCCCTCATCCTCCTGACCTTATCTGGTGGGATGTTTTTTTCATGCCATAACATCTTTTCTTTACTTGCAAGTTAGAGTCGGGTGTCAGCATTGCTCAGACTCGGGTGGGGTCATCCAAGCTCCACGCCCCTCCCCCCTACAACACAGTCGGTGTGTTCAGGTATAAAAACAGTGCGCACCCCTCTCCTCGGTCTGGAGAACCAGCTGCGAGGCGGCCGACAGACTGAACCGCCTGGACAAGCAGCAGCAGGGACAGTTGAATATAAGGGGGAAAAAAACTCGCTCTCTCCAAGCAAAACTTTAGTCCTGCACTCGCTTCATTTTCTACCTTACTTCTTAACCAACTCTTACTTTAATTACCCTCCAAATCTCCGTTATTCGTCTTCAAAATGACTGGTAGCCCAGTGACAGGGTTGCTGGTCGCGCTGTGCGTAAGCAGCGCGGTCCACTGCATGCCAAAGAGCCAAGGGAAGAGCAAAAGACACATTGGGCAGCAGCAAGTTTATCCCGAGCTCGGGGACACAGTGCCTCTTACTCAAGGTATGTACAAGGATTTATATTTTCGTAAAAACGCAATTTCTTGTGCCAATTTATTACCCCGAAACATCTCTATAGGCCTAACATTCCTATAGGGAGTCAGTGTGCTTGTGGAACCTAATAGTGAGTTTATAGTGACTTTATCGTAGCCTACTTTATGGTATGTTTTTAAAAAATATTTTTTTTAATCTCCTATGGGTATCACTTTAATGTAATACCGATATAGGCACTTACTGTGTCTGTGCTTATAGCAACTTTATGCATAGGCTACTTTATTTTTTATACATATATTATACACTATTATTTCTCCTTGTAGCCAGCTGTGATGAAAACGGTCGCACATACAGACTGAACGAGCAGTGGGAGAAAACCTACCGTGGAAGTACACTGTTGTGCACCTGCAACGGAGTAGCAGGGATCAAATGTAAAACTAAACCCGAAGGTTAGTGAGAGAGAGCAATTTAGTCTAGGACTACTAGTATTAAGAAAATACAGTTTATTAAAGAAAAATCCTGAAACAGATGGACATTTTAAGGTGTCGCCAGTGAGCCTTTACGCACCGGTGAGATTCCAACAAGTTCACAGTAACAACTTCTAACCTTCTCCTTGTGTCATCTGTCACGTTTTTTTTTTCAGTGGAGGAGTCCTGTTACGACAAGTACAATGACCAGACGTACCGGGTCGGGGAAACCTACGAGAGGCCGAAGGACGGGATGATGTGGGACTGCACCTGCATTGGTTCCAGTCGGGGCAAGATCAGCTGTACAATCGCAAGTGAGTTTGCCTGATTACTAAACACAATGCAAAAATATCAATCTTAACAAGTCACTGAGTATCGAATCATACAATCTTACTTTTCTTACAAGAAGAGAAAAAAGTCTGCCTTGATGCAAGTGGACTGATCTGCCTTGTTGTTACTTGTTTCTTAAGATATGGTCACTTGGTTCCGGAAAATTCCTTAAACAACTGAGACTGCCTTGGAAACAAGTGGAATTATCTCAGAATTCCACAGAAATATGAGATTTGAAGACTGAATATAAGACTTAATCACTTAAGATGGGCAGTTTTTGTACATCTCTTTAAACCAAAGAAGCTAGAATTAACTGCTAAATTGTTTTATTCTCAGATCGCTGCCATGAAGGTGGAAGGTCCTATAAAATCGGGGATACTTGGCAAAGGCCTCATGACAATGCTGACTACATGCTGGAGTGTGTGTGTCTAGGAAATGGCAAAGGAGAGTGGACCTGCAAACCTGTGGGTGAGTATTTTTACCCATAAACAGGCCAGCAATCCTTGTTTTATTTTAGCTTTTTGTTGTGAAAAGATGGATCAGGGGCACACAGGGGAAAAATGTATGTATAGTATGTAAAATAATAGGGCAGGACGTGATCACATTCCATATGAACTATGGAATACAAGTAAACATTAAATATCATGACTTTAACATGCAATCCTCTGTGTTCAGCCACCACAGCTCCCCCCTCCACACACACACACACACACACACACTGAGGTAATTTCTCAGAAGTAGGTCTGTGTTTGATGTCATTGCAAATATTTGACAGCAGTTCAGACAAACAAGGTCAGAGCAAGAGAGCACGCCTCTCCTCTTTGCCCATCTTACGCCACAACTATTCATTTCCCCTTGGTTTGTTGTACTCTGTATGTCTTGACTTAATACAGTAACAAGTAATAAGCAATCATTTGCCTCCTGACTCTTTTTACTTTGTTTTGTAGATAGTCCCTATTAGGAGGCTTTTGCTACTTATTATTATCACTTGGTTTGTTTCTCATGAAAACTGTAATCCTTGGTGATTTAAATACTGTGAATTCAAGTTAGCTACTTGTGTTGCATAATGAACTGGCAATATTAAGGGTCTCTTGTCTTTTCTGTGTAGCCGAGCGTTGCTATGACAACACTGCTGGATCATCCTACGTTGTGGGAGAGACCTGGGAGAAACCGTACCAAGGCTGGATGATGATTGACTGCACCTGTCTAGGAGAGGGAAATGGGCGCATCACATGTACCTCAAGGAGTAAGTAGGGCACGCACGCACACACACACACACACACACACACTGTATTTTTCAGTGTCAGCCATTGACCATTGCGGTTGTTGTTTTCCGCCCAGACCGTTGCAATGACCAGGAAGTCAGGAGGTCCTACCGTATCGGAGACACATGGACCAAGACCGACGCGAGCGGACACACCCTGCAGTGCCTGTGCACAGGAAACGGCCGTGGAGAGTGGAAGTGCGAAAGACACACTTCCAACGCAGGCCGGGGTGAGACTTAATACTTAAACTTTACACTTTTGTGCAGCATAGTGTTTCCTCTGTGGTTCTGTGGCTTAGTAGGGAGAGCATGATACTAACCAGGGGTGTAAAGAGTAATGGAATGTCCTACTTAAGTAGCAGTACTTTGCTGATATTTTACTCAAGTAGAAGTAAAAGTACTGGTGTAAAAATCTACTGAAGTAAAATGTAGCTCATTTAAAATGTAGCCTACTCAGAGTAAAGGTTACTGAGTTACTTTTTAGAAAAGAGGACTTTAAAAAATACCCCAAAAAACAACTACATGTAGGCTACCCAAAAAAACTCAATTACAGTAACGTGAGTAAATGGAATTAGCTACTTCCACCCTTGGTACTAACACTGCCAGTGAGGGAAATATAGAAATATATCCACTTACTCAAAAGCAGTTTTGATGAAAGTTTTCACTGAATGGCATATGCCTCGGATCCTGTCATCATTCATCCTTTCAAAACTTTTGTCTGTACAGGCACAGGCACAGGCACAGGCACAGGTTCTGTTGTGTTGATCCATCCCCAGCCTCTGCCCCAGCCCGAACCCCCCACCGAGGGAACCTGCCGCACAGACTCAGGAGCCACCTTCTATGACGGCCAGCGCTGGATCAAGAACCAGGGCAACAAGCAGGTTCTCTGCACCTGCTTGGGCAATGGAGTCAGCTGCCAGGACTGGGGTGAGTGCAGGAGGGAGGAACAGAATGGGTCTGAATGAGGGAAAGAGGTGGGAGAGAGGCAGGTAGAGATGCAAGAAGGGAAGGATGGAGGTAAGAGGGGAGGGAATATGTGGTTACTCTGTAGGGCATGGTTTAGATCAGTGGGTCCCAAACTGGGATCCGGGGACCACCAGGGGTCCTTGACATGAAAAAGTTTGTGAATCCCTGATTTAGGTAACAATGCTCAAATATTCATCATTGCTGTGTCTCCATTACGAATGCCCTTTCCCCCCCCCCCTTCTCCCCTTCCCATCTGAGCAGAGACCCGGTCCCAGGTGTACGGCGGCAACTCCAACGGCCAGCCATGTGCGTTCCCATTCGTCTTCATGGGGAAGACCTACTACTCCTGCACCTCGGACGGACGCACAGACGGACAGCTCTGGTGCTCTACCACCTCCGACTATGAGACAGACCAGCAGTACTCTTTCTGCACTGAGAAGAACGGTGAGACACAGGAGAGGAGAGAGGGAGGAGGAAGGGGAGAAGGGAGGGGTGGGTAGGATAGAGAGAAGGGGAAGAGATGAAAAGGGGTCAGACCGATATATTGGTTTCACTGATATATAGGGCTGATATTGGCCTTTTATTAAATACTGGCTATTGCCCAGTCGGTGCCATCCACCACCGATATGACGGGTGTTTCTTCCTGATCACAGCCACAAAAAACAGTCTGTAAAACCTGCAAGGAAATTTTATTTTCTTTGCACATTTGTTCTTTCACTCAATTGTAATTTATCTTTTATGTAAATGAATTCTTCATTTAAAGGCCTAATGTATCTCAGCGTTCCCCTTACTATTGAATAGGTGCAGTGGAGTTTTACTGTCACATGTTGGTCTACGTTCTGCTAAATACTTTTTAATTTTTGACATGGTGAAATTTAAATATATTGAATATTGACATAAAATATCAGCTATTGGTGACTTCACTCTAAAAACATTGGTATCGGCCTTCAACTACCCATATGGGCCAAACCCGAGTGTAGACATAGGCAGTGTGGGAAGATGGACAGCCAGATCAGAGATGTAACCCTTGTGTTGCTCTCTCATCTCCAGCCATGGTGATGACACGAGGCGGAAACTCCAATGGCGCCCTGTGCCACTTCCCCTTCCTCTACAACGGCCGTAACTACACCGACTGCACCTCTGATGGCCGCCGTGACAGCATGAGGTGGTGCGGCACCACCTACAACTACGATGGAGAGCAGCGCTTTGGATTCTGCCCCATGGCTGGTGAGTGTGTGTGTGTGTGTGTGTGTGTCTTGGTGTTGGAGGGGAGGGAGCTGTGGTTGTGGGGCTGTGCTCGTAAGGTTTTTTTTTTAACATACAATACGAGGCAGTTACTTTGAAGCTTGTTAGTTAATGTATCTAAGCCTATTGCTGAGCCCCCGCCACCCAAACTAGTTATTTTTCACACTCAATTATTCACACTCAATAGATTTCTTTCTTTGGCAAGGACATTATCAAGCTAAATGCACTGGACTTTATCTAATCTTGTTCTCATAGCTGCTAATGACTGTTCGGCTGCATGGGTCACTTGCAGTCATTGGGGGACTAAATGGCTGCTCTTTAAAGGAGAGGGAGTTTATGGTCATGGGAGAGTGATGCGTCTTTGAAGGCTGTTACAGACTCATTACACTGGGCTTAACTGGGCTGAGGAGAATGGTCTGTCTTAACAGATACAGAGGCATGTGTGCTACATACACACACACACACACACACACACACACACCTGCACACAGAGGGGTTAATCCAAAGCCTTTCTTACAAAAAATGTTTGGCACAGTTTCAAAGTAGGTCTCTGTCTCTCACTCACACTGACTGTTAAATCTTATTTCTCTCTTTCCGTGTGCAGCCCATGAGGAAGTGTGTACCACCAATGATGGAGTGATGCACCGTGTAGGTGACAAGTGGGACAAACGCCATGATGTCTTGGGGCACATGATGCAGTGCACGTGCCTGGGCAGTGGGCGCGGGGAGTGGAGCTGCATTGCCTACTCTCAGCTGCGAGGTCAGAGGGCTAAATGCTAATTCATCTTAGAGTTTGTCTTGAAGTATATAGCGGTTGTATAATCAGACACGAAGAGTCGTATGTTCACTGCATTCCCTTCCTTTCCTCTCTCCTCCATGTGTCCAGACCAGTGTATTGTTGATGGTCTGACCTACGAGGTAAACCAGGCCTTCTCCAAGCGCCACGACGAGGGCTACATGATGAACTGCACCTGCTTCGGACAGGGACGCGGACGCTGGAAGTGTGACGCTATTGGTGCGTTCATGGCTCGTTGGCTCAGCTGTTAGGGAGTGACACGTTGAGCACATTACAGCCCCGCCCCATTCTCCCATCCCATCACCTCCTCTGTTTTTCTCCCCACCAGACCAGTGTCAGGAGCCAGAAACCAGGGCGTTCCATCAGATCGGAGAGTCGTGGGACAAAGTCATCCACGGCAGCCGCTACCGCTGCTATTGCTATGGCAACGGGATTGGCGAGCTGAGCTGCGAGCCACAGCAGACCTTCGCAGGTAGGAGACATCACTGTGGCAATTTCACCAATTTAATATACATCAAATGAACAGCAAAAGTGATGCAGTGAATGAGCTTGCTGGACTAAACAGAGATGAGCAGGTTTTGAGGCAACAGGCCAACAAATGAGTCTTTGGGCTTCCTCAGTCAGTTCCTGGTCATTCCTCCTTTGCCTCTCAGTCCTTCCCCCTCTTTTTTTTTTACCACTGAATGAGACAACTGCCAGTAACTCATTTGTGTTTGCTGTTCTTTTTTGTCAAGTCACCCACTTGTTATTGACGTCCCTCCACCTCTCACCTTGCCCTAACACCCTATCACACATCGGTCTTTGAAATGAAACGAGGGGGCGGCTTGGCTCACTTGCCAGATTAGCAGGGGGGGGTTGATTGCTTAACTTTGAAGTCTGGCAAATGGAGAAGGGCGGGCCAATCACATCACCCCTGTCTTCCCTTTGGGCTTTGTAGTTTGCTCCCACGCCTGTGTTGTTTTCCTGGCCTGCTAGGGGACAAGGGATGCTTTGGGTGGGGAGGAGGGGTTTAATAACATGTGCACACTTCCTGCCTCTCAGTCACTCCCAACACCACACCTCATACAGTTTTTCCCACTGGATATGTAAAGGCCACGACACGTGATACTTTGTTTTAAACGGTCCGTTAGATGAGAACCTTTTAACTATTTGTTCAATGAACTGATCAAGTTCAGGCAGCACTCCATGGCAGCACACCATGTATTCTGAATAAAACCCAGTAAACCTACTCTTGCCCTCGCTCAGCTGACCCATTTATCCTGCTGTCACCAGCAGCAGAGGAGAGTGTATTTGTCTGTGCAGGTCAATGGACTTCTAACAGTGCACTAAATTACCTTCAGCTGCAGTACACCTGTATAACCTGTGAAAGAGAGTGGGCAGCTGTGTGTGTGTGTGTGTGTGTGTGTGTGTGTATGTTCTAGCGGGCACAGGGACGGACAAGGTACGGTGAATATACTACTCCAATGTTATTTCAGACTGTCAAAAGGGCAGCGGGTGTTTGAGCTGGGCTTAGCGCTCTCTGGCAAATGCAGTGTTTGAGCAGGCCGTCTGGCGGTTTGGTTCTGTCCCAATGAGACGAATCTGTCTGACAGAGCCTCGCCAAAAAGCAGCCGACTTACACCCACTCCCTCTATAGGCAACAGTGTATTGCTTTGGCACTGTGTGACTTGATGTACAACATAAGTGTGTCATGCTTTTTCTCACTCATCAAGAGCCTTATCCTCGTTACTAATAGCAGCTTTGTTCCTTTTCTTCCTACTCTCTCCCCGTCTCTTCCCTCCATCCTCGTACACACGCCACCCTGACTCCCCAGGGGGCCACAGACCGGTCCAGGTGATCATCACAGAGGCCGGGAAACAGCCAGACTCCCACCCCATACAGTGGAACCCCCCTGCCTCTGCCCACATTACCCAATACATCCTCAAATGGAGAGTGGTGAGTGAGCCTTTTGATTTCTAATCCCCAACTTTTTTTTTTATTTTCAAGATTTTGTGATCCACTGCTGTACCATGTGTTATGAGTTAGTCCCTCCTCCTCTTTGGTTAATCAAAGTGCTTACAAATTACCTTTTGTAATTGCAAGTGAACACTCATTTCTTCTCGGAAGGGTTTCTGAAAGGTGATGACCATAACAAATAAATAGTGGAATTTTTTGCTGTTCTGTCTGAATGAGGTCAAATTGTAGTTAGTAATGTTGACTGAGGTTTGAGCATGGACAAACAAGGTGATTACGGGGTGCATGAACTCCCTGTGTATACACACACACACACACACACACACGCACACAAATTGCCTTTTGAGGGAATGAAAGGAAAACGCCCCCCCCTCCCCTTGTTTTTCTTCACGCATCTCTCTCTCTTTGAAGATCTCTAGGTCTGACAAGCTGTTTGAAATATTTATGACCCCTAATTGAAGTCAAACACATTTCCTCTTAAGTGGTTTGTATATTTTGGACTGCAAAGCCACTCTCACTCGTCCCCCCTCTTGCTGAGAAGGTTTATAGTTTTCCGACAGAGTGCAAAGCCAACCTAAATGAAGTTGCAGTGAAAGAGTTTTAGCCAACGTCCAATCCGGGAATATTCATAGACCGGCATCACTACTATACAAAGTGTTAACTTTCTGAATTGATTAATAATTCTACTAAATTCTATGTCCTATAATATTATTATTCAACTTTAGTAGTCAGTGTGACAGTGTAGATTATGCCCTCTTTAATCTATGCTATCCATCACTGAAACATTGAAGAAAAAGCATAAATATAGTCAAATAAATAAAAATGCAAATTAAACAGTTCTTAAGAGCCTATACTTTGTGGGGAAAAAGAAAACGAGAAGAAGGAAACAAAAAAGAGCAGAACAAAATAACAATAATAAACAGAAAAGACAAGTTGAAAAAGTAGATTATGCCCTCTTTAATCTATGCTATCAGTCATTGAAACTTGACGTAAAAGCCTCTAACTCACCCCTCCTGATAGAAAAATACCCGTGCACCCTGGAAGGAGGTCAACGTCCCAGGACACCTGAACTCGTACACCATCTCTGGGCTGCGGCCAGGCATCACCTACGAGGGTCAGCTCATCAGCATCCTGCGCTACGGACGCCGTGAGGTCACACGCTTTGACTTCACCACGACCTATGGCTCTTGTGAGTAGAGTTGGGCAGTAACCAAATCTAAACGAATACTATTAGATGGAAATATCAGCACTGATGGTATTCTAGGCCATTTATGCAGTGACCAAAAAAGTGTAAGGAAAGGCAAAGGCTTTGGAAAGAAATTCATACATAGGCATCAACTTCTATTTATATTTGTCTAAAAAACTAATTTCAATCATAAGCCTTTAAATCACAATGGCTTTAAGATAATGAAAAACATAATACATTCAATCAGGTGTGTCCAAACGTTTGACTGGTAGTGTAATTATGGTGCACGCCACTATTATTAAAATAACATTCACACCCATCACACCCATCTTAATGTCTGTTTTCCCCCCACAACCCCTCTCTTCATCTCTCCAGTGGAAACATCGGAGGGAGAGACCACCCAGCCTCCTCCAGTAGTGGACACTTCAGAGTCAGTGACAGAAATCACCTCCAACAGCTTCGTCATCTCCTGGACGTCAGCCTCTGATACCGTCTCTGGCTTCAGGGTGGAGTACGAGCTCAGCGAGGACGGGACTACGCGTAAAGTACTGGGTGAGCGCCTTTCACCACTGCTGCAACCTCAACTGCGGGTTAAAATTAGTGAGATTGCCTCCATTATACCGTGCATGATAGACTGACTGGGTGGTTTCTCTGCTGAAGCTCTGACTGATGGATCTCAGGGGAAACGGATTTGTTGTTTTATGTGTGAAGTACTGTACATACATAGGATCTAGTGAGAAGGTGTATTAACTAGCGTGCTGCATGCTCCTACAGACCTGCCACAGACAGCCACCTCCGTCAGCATCACTGACCTGCTGCCGGGACGCAGATACAACGTCAACGTCTATGAGCTTCCCACCGACGGAAAAAACCCCACCCTCATCCTCTCCACCACGCAGACTACAGGTAGGAACATCTCTCTCCTCCGGTCTATCTGCACGACTTCCCTGCCCCTACCACAGCACACCATGTATTCCCATTTGCCAGATTTTTGTGTCTGTCATTATTTAGATACTTCTGCTGCTAATGTGGGCTTAAGTCTACAATATTTATTGGGCCAATGAACACAAGTAAGCCTAGCACAATCGTTTTAGGGTGTAACGCAAAACTAATGTAACGAGTAGTGTAACTAATTACTTTTCTCGAGGAGTAATAAGTAAAGTAATTTTTAAGAAAAGTAACGTGCAATGTGCAATTTATTATTTTTTTCCAGTAACAACCCCAACACTGCTCTCTGCTCCATGGAGTAGATCTATGGAGCTTATGAAATTTGTGGATGTAATATTATTATTATTATTATTATTATTATTATTGTTAATAATATGATTTCCATCCCCTTCCTCAGCTCCTGACGCTCCTACTCAGCATTCGATCGGCAAGGTGGGCGAGACCTCCATCCAGATCAGCTGGTCCAGGCCTCAGGCTCCTATTACTGGTAAGAAACTACGATGTATATGTATGTGTGTGTGTAAATGCGTGTGATTCAAATTAGGGATTCAAGTTATTATCCCTGGCTGTGTATAACTGTCCGTTCCCGCCTCCCAGGCTACCGTGTGGTGTACACGCCGTCAGTGGAGGGCAGCAGCACAGAGCTGACGCTGCCAGACACTGAGACCTCAGTGAGGCTGGTGGACCTTCGCCCCGGTCTGCTCTACAACATCAGCATCTACGCTGTGGAGGAGGACCAGGAGAGCGAGCCTGTATTTGTTCAGGTCAACACCGCCGGCTCATCTCTTCCAGGTACGCATGCATGTATTTGTAAAACAGATACTGTGTCATTCAATTTATAAAAAACAACAAAACAGAAATACTCCTGTTACAAAAGGTGGCACAACTTTGCTCTGTATTTGGACAAACATAAACATTTTAAATGAATAGAAATGCCTTTTTAATTTGAGCCCATGTTTGTTTTATTCAACCTTCACATTAAATTATTCTTTCTCTCTACTAGTAAATGGAAAATTTTAAATCATTCTTTGTCTTCTGGCCATCAGTGAGAGCTGTGTGATTGACAGTGAGCAGATTAAGTTAGTACTTGGAGCTGAAGTTTCCTTATAGGGCCAGGGATCTTTGGATAGGGCTTCTCCTGTGTTTCGGGCCAAGACTGAGCTTGTCATAACACTGCTTCATCAAAGTTTGCTTTCACAGCCCTCCATACCATCATAATATTCTTTTTAGAGGGTGTTCATCTTCATCCTGCCCCCAAATGACCTGTCATTAATTCATGCTGGGCTCCAGAGAAACACACACCTATGCACATGCATTATGAACATGCACACACACACACACACACTCGGATTTCCATTTAAGCCTCTTTCCTCCTTGTGCCTGGCACAGCAATTTTATTATGTTCAAAAAGAGCAAAACCAGATGCTCTAGCGAGTGGCACTGAATTTCCCCACCCAAGTCTGGCTTTGGTATTTTATTTCTGTTTTCTGCTACAACTGGGGCGTTATTGTTGATGCCTTACTCAGACTGTAATTTGTCGCTCATAATGAGCTTGTCTGTTTGAATGCATCTTCACTCTCTTGGAATATGTTCTAATGTGGGAAGTTTCAGACTGGACATAGCTCAAGCCTATGTGTCATGCAAATATTTTATGTTTGAGCTACAAACTTTCACAAAACGGACATGACAAAGACAAGCAGGTTTATAGGTTGTTTTACTGTATATTTACTTGGATGACCCTGAGTTGTTTCATTAATCTTGAATCTTGAATAATCTACCTATTACCTGCCAAATGGTTCACTGATTGTACATTACAATATAATGTATAATTACGACAATTAACTATTATATTATTGTGAGTCTTGTAAATTTGTTCTAATTCTGATTATACCCCCTGTCAATCAATCTACCACTTCCTGTCCACAGAGGAGGTCCAGTCCCCCACAGACCTGCAGTTCTATGAGGTTACAGATGTGAAGATCGTCTTCACCTGGACCGGCCCGCCCAGCGAGGTCACGGGTTACAGGGTGACCTTCTCCCCCGTTGCTCCCGACGGCACAGAACAGAGGCTCCTGCAGCTGCCCATGTCACCCAATGCGTACGCTGAGATCACCCACCTGCAGCCCGGCACGCTCTACCGCTTCAACATCTACGCCATCAATGGAGGAGTGGAGAGCGAGCCGCTGGTGGGAGAGAAGTCTACCAGTAAGTATCAGACCAGGGAGCCCAAATCAGACCCGTAAGGATTAGACCGAAACATGAAAGTAGATCAGATCCAGGAATAATGATTGTGTGGAAGCGGTCCCGGAATGAAGAGGGATAAATCTTGAAGGTGGAAATAATGAAAATGAAAATGAAAATGAATTGGAATCGGAATCGGAATCTAAGGAAACAGAATACCACTTGAGAGGTCCCTTTAACATTTTATGATATTCAGTATTGATAATACATTACACTACACACTACATGTAATCTCAGATATGTGGTAAGAAAAAACAAAAGAAATATGGAATTTCACAGAATTTCACTGAATTAAATTCAGCTACCTGAAGTTTCTTGTAGGTTGAATCGGAATTGATGAGCTCATTCATGAATTGACCCCAACCCTGTCTTACATGTGTTGCTTCATGCGCTCCCCCCTCCAGAGCCTGATGCTCCCACCAATGTGCGTTTCACTGACGTCGGCCCCGACAGCGCAATGGTCATCTGGGAGGTCCCCCGCTCCGTCATCACGGGCTACCGTCTCCTGCTGAGCGTGGAGGGCTCCAACCCCACCACCAAGAGGATCCCACAGGACGTCTCCCAGTTCCCTCTCAAGGGCCTGAGCCCAGACACCCACTACACCGTCACCCTGAAGTCTGAGCAGAACAATGTGCTCAGCGAGGGCGTCACTGGATATTTCACCACCAGTGAGTATTAGGAGAAACAGAAAATATCAGTGTTGAGCAGAATTGAATGCCGTAATGAAAATACCTATTTTTTCCCCATTCTTTCCTCCCTCCAGCTCCCCAGATGGGTAATGCTCCTACTTTCAGCACCGAGATCACTGATACCTCCATCATCATTACCTGGATACCTGTCCGCAGGTTCAGCTACAAGGTAGAAACCTGCATCGAAAATCAGTTCATCATCTAGTAAAAACAGTTGTTCATAATTGAAGTTAAAAGTTTTACAGTCTTTTCAGTGATTGTAAATATGTTGATTTTTGACTCATCAACCTTATTGTTAATTTTCATGTAGTTGAGATTGAGTGACAACTTTGTGTGAATATGCAGCAAGTTCTTTTTTTTCTCATTTGTATTTCTGTGCCCGTTTGTTTCTGTGCCCAACGGTATTTAAAAAAAAAAAAGTATAGTTTTAAATTTGTTTTTGACCTCTGATCTCTGCGTGTCTCCTTCTTGCTTTCCAGCTGTCTGTGCGCCCCAGCCAGGAAGGCGAAGCTCCCAGAGACGTGACCTCTGACTCTGGAAGTATTTATGTGTCTGGCCTGACCCCTGGAACCGAGTACATCTACAGTGTTCAGCCCATCTTCAACGGACGTAACCGTGGAAACCCCGTCACCCGCAATGTTGTCACCCGTGAGTGATTTTAGTGATTCAGTTTCTGAGCTTATTTGCCTCAGTGAGAAAAACAGAGCCGTGGCTATGATTGCTAGCCGAAAGCTACTAATGAAGGAGCTGGTTGTCAGACAGTGGGATTTAATTCTGCTTCATTCCATTTTGCATGAGTCTGTATCAGATGTTATTGCTGTATCCATCAATTTTCTCTTTTCAGACTTTCTCTTTTCTGTGTCTGTTCTGGTTTCTCTTCCCTGCAGCCCTGTCTCCTCCCACTGACCTGAGTCTGGACTCCAACCCGGACACAGGAGATCTCACTGTCCAGTGGGTAGGCGTCAAAACACCAGGTAAATATTGACTGTGCTCCCCACGCACCTCTAGCCCATTGGACCGCTGGTTTAGGCAAGTCTAGACCTTGGCCTTCCGATGGTATTTTTCTGCCAGGACAAATGTTACCGTCTCTTCCTCCTCCTGTTGTTTCTCTCTCTTTCTCTCTCTCCTCATTTCTCACACTGACTCGTTGCATAAAGTCCTCACATTATTTTCCACCTCCTCTTCTTCCTGCAGACGTTACAGGCTACAGAGTGACAGGCACGCCGACCAATGGTCAGCGAGGAAACTCCCAGGAGCAGTTCATCCAGCCTGATCAGAACTCATGCACACTGGAGAACCTGAGTCCGGGAGTGGAGTACAACGTCAGCGTGTTCACTGTCAAAGACCATATGGAAAGTGTGCCGGTGTCCACCACGATCACACCAGGTAGGAGCCAGGCCTCGAACACACAACTGTCTCACCTAACATTCATATCGTGAGTGAGACATAGAGAGAGAGAGAGAGAGAGAGAGAGAGAGAGATGAAGAGAGAGAGAGAGAGATGAATTTGCCAGGAAAGGTTGGGTCTGAGTCAATGTGGCACCGACTCCAATATTTCCACCTCCTGCCATTATTTTCTTTATTCCCAACTTCAAGATGTATCCCTCTTCACTCCGAGACTGTTTCCACACAAACATTATTCCTGGAACTGACCTAGTTTCTCATGAAAAAAACTCTTCAAGTTTGAGCAGCTCATCACCCTGCTAAGAGATGCAACATTCAAAACCTCAAAAACATACCACCCTTTCTTAATCATCATAACCTTCAATTGTCTGTTTTGCTGTGATACTGTAATTACACAGTCCTACTAACATGGTCATTGGCTGAATGTTCTTTCAGCCACATGTCTGTCCATGTCTGGTTAACGCACATTTGTCTGACCTACTTATTTGCATGGAGATAATATCACTGTTTATTAATTGGGAAAGTGGATTAATATGTTTGTGAAGAATGCCTAGATCAATAGCATTAATCTTTGCTTGAGATTTATCTTTTAACTAGTTTAAAGGTAATTTTTGAATGTTTTTTGATAATGACAATTTTGTAATGCATCTATCAAGCATGGCTATTGTTACACTCAGTGGTGTTCCTGGGTCTCTGAATGCTTTACTGGGAATTCAATTTTTGTGTTTGACATAATCAATGTAATTATTATAGCTTTTGAGTCTATGTGCTTGTCTCTCTTTCTAATTTTGCCTGCTATTTGCACACGGCTTAACCCTTTCAGACATACCCCCACCAAGTCATGTTGACTTTGTCGACATTACTGATACCACCATTGGCCTGCGTTGGATCCCGTTGAACTATACTGCCATTACTGGTTACCGGATAACGGTGGTAACAGCGGGCGAGAACCTGCCAATCATCCAAGATATGGTGGACATATCTGCCGGTTATTACACGGTTCGCGGTTTGGAGCCTGGCGTGGACTATGTCATCAGTATCTTCACGGTTACAGAGGAGGGGGAGAGCGAGCCGACCACATACACAAAGCAAACACATGCTGGTGATTTAACTCTTTCACTCCATCAGTGGGGAGGGCTTCGGATTTGATATCAGATAAAGAAAACACATAAAAAGCCTCATTTCATTAACTTGCATATTAAACTAAATTTTTACTAAATTTGTGAAAAAAAACATAACGCATATCAAAAAATATATATATAAACCAACTTTTATTTAGTTAACCTCTTAGCAATTATCAAAATAAGGTAGGGACTCATCAAGTCATGTTGATACTCTTGCAATTCATTGGTAAATGTGCAGAAAAATGTTTATCTGGATATATACCTGTAAATTAGTCCTGTCCTATGAAGAATAAAAGCCTGTATTTGCTCTTTCTGTTACTTATAAAGACGTACTGCTTTGTTTTACTATATTGTCTGTCTCTTAAACTTAAAACCCCTCCCTCTCCCAGCCATTCCAGCTCCCACCAACCTGAACTTTGGAGGGGTGGGCCCTGACCACATCAGGGTGACCTGGACGGTGCCTAACGTCCCCACGCCGAGCGACATCTCGCGCTTTGTCATCCGCTACCACCCTGTAGCCACTGATGATGACATCAAGGAGGTTAACGTGGGCGGAGCCACCAACACCTTCCTGCTGCAGAGTAAGACTGATGACATCTTGACTGCACCATACTGAGCTTATGTTTAGCCAAATGTCTGACAGAAAACTGACTTAAAAGTTATAATACAGGCTGGCAGAACAATAATGTAGGAGAGTACTACACCGGAGTGAGAAAAAATGCATTGTTTTTGTTTCTGTCGCTCTCGTCTCAAGCCATTCTGACCATCTGGCTGGATATTTACCTCTCTGTATCTATATAGACCTGCTGCCCAACACAGAATACCATATCAGTGTTGTGTGTGTGTACGGGGAAAGAGAGAGCACACCAGTCACTGGAATTCAGAGAACTAGTGAGTATGATGACTAGTACAAAAAAACCCATCCAAATAGAAACTACGCCTTGTGTTTTTTTTCTGTAGAAATATCATTGCATGTGATTTTAAATGTCTCTCCATCTCTACCAATACCTCTCCTTCCAGCTCTGGACTCTCCTACTGGCTTGGACTTCTCTGACATCCAGACCAACTCCTTCACCGTTCACTGGCTGGCCCCAACTGCCGTTATCACCGGCTACCGGATTCGCTATCAGATGACGAGCGGCGGGCGGGCCAAGGATGAGAGGCTGCCCCCAACCAGGACCTACTACACCTTGACTGGACTGGCACCGGAGACCGAGTACCTGATCTACGTGTATGCTGTCAACAGCGACCAGGAGAGCCAGCCTCTGACTGGCACACAGGCCACCAGTGAGTTTCTATACGGCTGCTGATTGGTTTCTGTAGTCACGTCTACTCTTCCTTCTGGTGCCAACAGACAAACAGGCATTCTTGATTATGATTATGTTCTTTTTCACTGATTTTTCACAATTAAAATGTATCTCCTCTCTTCTCTTCTCCTCTCTTCTGCCCTCTTCTCATCTCCTCTGTTTTATTTGTCTACCCTCTCCCAGTCTCTGATGCTCCCACTGACCTGGAGGTGACGTCATCCACCCCCACAAGCATCAGTATCCGCTGGGACGCCCCCTCTGTCACAGTGAGGTACTACAGGATCACCTACGGAGGGACAGGTCTGTACATCCTGTTGTAGTTTACATTGCCTTCTAGCCTGCGGATAAACCTCTGCCATAGTCTGGGTTTGACTCTTTATTCTTCTCTTCCTCTCTCTCTGTCTCTTTGTGCTAGGCGGTGAGACTCCTCAGGAGTTCACCATCCCAGGCACACAGACCACTGCCACCATCCACAGTCTGAACCCCGGTACTGACTACATCATCACGGTCTACGCTGTTACCGGGAGAGGGGACAGCCCCGCCTCCAGCACCCCTATCTACGTCACACACAAGACCGGTACAGCAACATGACTGTTTCAGAATTGTTCCAGAAACAAAATATACATGTTCCAGGTTGAATTAAAATTATGGCTTGTCATGTGTCCATCTCTGTCTTTCACCCCTGCCTGTAGACATTGAGTCTCCCTCTGACATGACGGTGACTGATGTGAAAGACAATGCCATCACAGTGCGCTGGTCCCCTGCTCAGGGCTCCATCAAAGGCTACAGAGTCACCAGCGTCCCCAAGAACGGCCTGGGACCCTCTTTCTCGGAGGTGGTGGCCCCTGGTAAGAAAGAGCTGTTCATTCAGACTTTCTCTTTTCTTTTTATATATAACTTTCATGTATTTCCAGTATAATACCCTCTGGTGTTTCCTGCATCTGGGTCTTACCCTTACTTCTCCTTCACTTCCCTTTTGCTCTCCTGTTACAGATCAGACAGAGATGACGTTCACAGGTCTGATGCCCACTGTAGAGTATGTCCTGAGTGTCTACGCCCTGGGAACCAATGGAGAGCCCTCTTCCCCTCTGGTGGACAATGCTATCACTGGTTGGTTTGACTCAACTCAATGGAAACGTATCTAAGAATGACTTAACATCTGTCTTTTACTTTAATCTGCCTTTGAAGAAATAGAGAGACTGGTGTGCAGCACGTAAATGAAAACCCCCCTCCTCCTTCCCTGCAGCGATGGACCGTCCTAAAGACCTGACCTTCTCCGATATTGACTCCACCTCCCTACGCATCACTTGGGACAGTCCCGACGGCACGGTGACATCATACCGCGTGCTGTACTCCAGCCCAGAGGAGGTTGAGAGGGAGCTACGTCCAGCACCCAGAGGTGACCAGGACAGCGTGATGCTGACAGGCCTTCGCCCCGGGACAGAGTACACTGTGAAAGTCATTGCCCTCCATGACCGCACACCCAGCACCCCGCTGGTGGGAACACAGGCCACAGGTAGGGACTCACTCCTTAATGAATGATTCCAGCACAGAAAACATCAACACATGCATGGTTCGATTTATATGTATCCTGACTTGTAAGTACAATACACTCAAATTCTAAATGTTTGCTTGCATTTGTATCTCCCTCAGTAATCCCCGCTCCAACCGACCTGCGCCTCACAGAGGTTACTTCCTCCTCCTTCGTTGTGTCATGGCACACTCCCACCTCGCACCTGACAGGCTACCGTGTGGTCGTCAACCCCAAGAACAACAACGGCCCCACCAAGGAGATGAACGTTGCCCCAGACACCACCCGCGTCGTCGTACCAGGACTCATGGTGAACACAGCTCTGCCTGAGTTCTTGTCTCTATATTTACATGGATAACATTCTGTCAGTGGGTTAATATCTATTGTATGTATGTGCATTGTAGGTGGCAACCACATACCAGATACATGTCTATGCTCTGAAGAACTCTGTCACCAGCAGACCGCTGGAGGGAGAAGCTACCACACTGGAGGGTAAGTGGCTGCTTCATAAACCAAACAGCACACACATAATACACCAATTACCAACAATTATTATTCACAACCATCTCTTTTTCTCTCTCCCTCCATGCAGAGGTAAGTCCTCCTAGACGTGTTCGTATCTCTGATGTGAAGGATTCCTCTATCACGCTGACCTGGCGCTCCAAGGTGGAAACCATCACCGGCTTCCTCATCCAGGCCACACCCCTCGGCGGCTCACGGCCCACAATCAAAAAGACTATCCCAGGAGAACAGCGCACCTACACCCTCACAGGTACACTGGACCTGCCTTACCAATACACCTGGTGAAAGGTGGAAAGAGTTTTTCCAGATGTGAAAGAGATATGGATGTGTGTGCGATTGCGTGTGTGTGTGTGTGTGAGAGATTGGTAGTGCGGTCTTGCTTCACCTCATGTCATGTTTGGTTTTTCGCAGGTCTGGAGCCAGGCACCACCTACACCATCCACCTCTTTACCCTGAATGGCAACACAAAGAGCGCTCCCTTCACTCTCACTGCTGAAACAGGTATGTGTATGCACATGTTTAATTTACATTTACACAAGTTTTTCAATGCGATTTTTGGGATCTGATTCTAGACATTGGATGTTATGAGATCACATTGCAGCATGTCCATACTTGGCCTCAACATGGCTGTTGTACTTCTTCTGATGCTGCATTTATTGTCACATTGTGGCACACTGTGTCTGTACTGCATCCAGACTATGTTGACTTACATCCATGCAAGCCTGACACTTCTTGAAGATCTTATAGAAATATGAGCAAAATGATAATGTTGATTAATAAGTCCTGGCTTAACCACCAACTTTTATCATCTCATCCCAGCAGTACCTTTAAGTCACAGGTCTGGACGCACAAAAATAGGATTTTGCTCATATTGCTATTGGAGCTTCAAAAGCATATATGGAGGTGGTCAAGCTCGTGTTGTGATCAGAATTCAGTGAAGTCTGGATGCAATACAGACACAATGTGCATACAAGAAATGTGAAGAGATGGAGAGGAAGAGCGGGGAAAAGTAATACAAACAGATTTAGATAAAGGAGATGCATAACAGTCATTTTCCAAGTGTGGACATAGAGCAATGTGTGCTCATGTTTAGAATCAGATCTCAAAAATCAAGTTGAAATGACAAGTGCAACCGTAGCCATTGAAACAAACCATAACGGTAACCCTAGACATTCACACACGAAGACACACACACCAAGTGACCAGATGATCTAACCCAATATGATTTCTTTGCAGCTAAACCAGTGGTCCAGGCTCCAACCAACATCCAGATCACATCTTTGACCCCCAACTCCATCTCCTTCACCTGGCAGCCCCCTGCCACACGCATCACAGGATATTACATCACCTACGAGGAGTCAGGAGGAGCACCCCGAGAGCTCACCCCGCGCCCACATGCCGGCCAAAACTACGCCACCATATCTGGTAGGTGCCTGTCTTTGAGTCCAAAACTGTCACTTCTGTAGATACCAGGAGGGATTTCCCAGTAAAATCCTTTCACTTACTCTGACTGTAATATGTCTCATTTTTCATTTCCATTTCGATTCAAAAAACAGTTCAGAATTGCGACTCGGTGATTCATGGAAAAATTCAAACCTACCCACAGGCTCATCCTCTCATATGGTAATTTTAAGTGAGTCAGATGTGAGATGTGATAATGATCCCTCTCCGCAGGCCTGAGACCGGCCACAGAGTACATCATCAAGATCATCGCCCTCCAGAATACACAGAGAAGCACTCCTCTGGTGGGCAGAGTCCAGACTCGTGAGTATTTTGAGTCTCTCTCTCTCTCACACACACACACAAATAAGATAACACAGATGAAAAATGTCTGCTTTGTAGAATGACAAAATTGATGGTAAAAGTGATGTGACAGAGTGCAAAAATTCAAATGATTTATGGGAAATATGCAAAACCTTTTACCAAATATAAGGTTTTGAATAACAGCTCTTGTGTGCTCAGCTGCATTAAAGGTATTGCTGTAACAGCCTTGAGGCCTGGAAATAAACTATGCAGTCAACCAACAGTAGGCTCGGCCTTTTAAAACAACAATACAGCTTTTATTTTGAATGCCTTCAGAAAGGTCATTCAAAATATTCCTGGTGTGTTAGTAATACTGCATTATGACACACTTGGCCATGAAGTAGTACAGTAGCAATGCTGCATATTCATCGCCATCTGTTGGCTGAGATATGCTACTGCAGCCCTGCTTTACCCTAACCGTAGTCTAACCTGCTTGCTTTCCTAACCCCGTCTCTCCCGCCTAGACTCGGACTTGCTTACGCTGCCTCTGCCCAGCCGCCCCGGGGACAGGCTGGATGTGCCTGAGACTGATGCGGACAACAGTGTCCAGATAGTGGTCCCCAATGGACAGGATGCGCTTGGCGGTCACGGCCAGCATGTGGAGTACACAGAGTACAACAACAATGGAGACAACGGGTATAACGGGAATAGTGGCAACCCACAGACACCCTATGGGCATGTGCGTGAGCCGCTTGTCTTTGTACCCCTTCCCGACGCAGAGGGCCGTAGACTGCCTATCGTGAAGCTGAACGTGCCTGTCGGCTCTGCGTTTGGTTTCCCCGAGAACGAGACGGGGGTGCCACAGGAGGCGCAGACCCAGACCACCATTTCCTGGCAGCCGTACAGGCAGAGCAACGCCTACTTGGTCTCTTGCAATCCACTCACGCAAATAAATGAGAAGATGTTCCAGGTAAGACCACATTGTCTGAATTCAGTCTTTAACCACTCACGGTTGCCATATTGGATACAATCTCATGTTCAAGTGACTCCTATTCAATGTGTACATGGTCAAACCCTGTCTATCTGTCCCAGATGCGCCTGCCAGGTACCGCCACCAGTGCCACCCTGATAGGGCTGACCTCCGGGGCGTCCTATAATGTGATCGTTGAGGCCCTGAAGGGGGCACTCAAACACAAGATTCTGGAGGAGGTCATCACAGCTGGGAACACTGGTAAGGATACAGCAACTGTAATGCCTGGACTAGGATCAGCTTAGCTACTACCCCCGCCTGAAAATCTGACATAACCTAAAAGAAGTTGCAGTAAATTCTAAAAGGGCAGCAGTCACTTTGCCTCATTGCAGAACACAGTATCTTTGTCTAACTAATGGCTTACAGAACCTTTGCTCATATTCTTCTCTTCTCTCCTCTTCCTTCAGTGAAAGATGGGGCGCCCTCCAATAAGGACTCATGTTATGACACCTTTACTGCAACCTACCATGATGTCGGTACTGAATGGGAGCGCATGTCCGAGACGGGCTTCAAGCTGTGGTGCAGATGCCTGGGACTGGGAAGTGGCCACTTCAGATGTGACTCCTCCAGTAGGCTTTTTTGGTTATTCGCCTGCAATATCGAAATCATATATTTGGAGTTCAGAGTGGAATATATCTAACTCTAACGTTCTCTCTCTACATCTTGCTTTGTCCATCATTAGAGTGGTGCCATGACAACGGCAACAACTATCGTATTGGAGAGAAGTGGGACCGCCGCGCAGAGAACGGTCACATGATGAGCTGCACTTGCCTGGGCAACGGCAAGGGAGAGTTCAAGTGTGAACCACGTAAGACCTCTTAGTTTTCAAGGACTGTGTCTATAAAAAAAAAAAAAAAAAAGGTGTTTTATTGTTTCCCTCTTGAGTTGCATGTAAACTTTAACGTGTGTGTACCCATGCAGATGAATCGGTGTGCTATGATGATGGAAAAACGTACCAGGTTGGCAACCAGTGGCAGAAGGAGTACCTGGGCGCCATCTGCACCTGCACCTGCTTTGGAGGACAACAGGTGGGACAGATTAGCCTCTCTTTTTCTTTGGTTCTGAAAGTCAGTACACAGTTAAGACTGGGTATCGTTAGGATTTTACCAATTGTGGTGCCATTTTTTATTCTTCTTATCGATCCGATTCTTTATCGATTCCTACCGTACACATTTTCAGGGGTAAAAGACTACATACAGCTTTAGTGTAGTTAACTTTGTTTTATTACTCAAGACAGACATTGCTGTGAAGAGTTACTTTAGTCTCAGAATTACTTTTCAAAACAGCTAAGGCACATGTGGCATTAATGCCTTACTTCAGAGAACAAAATACATGAACATGTGAAAAAAATGTAAGTAAATGGAGGTCAACATCACAGAACAACAACAAAATAATTGCCTCTGACTGTATTTACCGCACAGAAAGGGTCAAAAAGTTACTGGAGAAGCATCCAGCTGTTCAAAATGCTTAATGATCGATAAAAGGAATCGTTAGTGCGGTCGCTTTTGGAACGGGGATTAAATCAGAACCTGTTCTCGATACCCAGCCCTATACACGGTACAGAATGACTTGTGACGGTATTCAAGGACTCAAGTGAAACATGGGCAAATGTGTGCGTCTGTGTGTGTGTGTTTGGTCTCGTCAGGGTTGGAGATGTGAGAACTGCCGCAGACCGGGTGCTGAGGTCGATGCCAGCCTGCTGCAGCCTGTCAGATATGGAGACAACACTCTACGCAAATTGGTGAGTGGGATTAAAGTAAAATTATTTTAATATTCATTTTTCTCAGGAGACAAATGATAAATGTGTTTGGTATCAGTACAGAAAAAGACAAGCAAGAGTCTAGTCTTATGAGAATCACAGCATTGCCCTGTTTTAGGTGTTGCATGTGATTGAATCAAAATCTGATGCAGATGTGCAGAATTGTTTCTACCTAAACATCTTGCAAAAACACCCACTCAAATTTTCTCCCCAACTCCTCCTCCAGAACATTCACTGCCCCATCGAGTGCCTTCGACCTGAGCTGCTGGCAGACGCACACGCACCCGTTCCCCAGAATCCTCGGGAGTAAAGGGCCGCTCGTCTCTCATCTGCTTTGCTCCCCCACCGTCCAAACGCTGTACTGCCTCGCCCTATGGGAGCCATCCTGTCTGTGACTGAACTGACCTAACCACCTTGTGCCTTTGTGACACACATTCAACTGAAAATGTTACACTGCCCCGATGCCTTACCAAATTGCTATTGTTTATTGGATACTTTTCAAATGCCAATCTTTTCGTTGTTCATATGTTGACCATCAGTCTATGAATCCATGCTCTATTGGGGATTTACAACTTCTGTCATTTTAATTTCCTTTTCCACATCAAGTAAGATTTCCTGTATTCATGTGGCTTTAAGAGGGTAAGACCCTCCTACTTGTGTGTGTGTGTGGCTCCTATGGGAATTCATTTAGGACTTGTTAACTTTCAGATTTACATATTTACAAAACTGCCGTGTAGTGTTTTGCGTCAAATAATTTTCAATAATTTTTCCTAATCAAACAGCAGAAACTGTCAGAAATTAAGCACTGTGTTAAAAGAATGTCAATGTAGTGATTAACAAGGTTTGTTTGTAATGTCCGTGAAAATGTGCGTTTTTCTTTTCTGTAGCCCCTCTTCTGTCGCTAGGGGTAGCACTGTGTGCGATTGACACTTAACTGAATTCTGATTTTTCTAACTTTGTTTTTCTAATTTATCCCTTTAATCACAATGTGTGAATGCTTGAACTGGGGTGTGTGAATTTGAACTGTTTTATTTTTGTATGTTATTGTTCGTGCCAAAGTTGTTTCTACCTTTGACAAAAAGAATCCCTTATTTTAATAAAGCTGGAGAGAACGTCAAACTTTGCCTTGCTGTATATTGTGTGAATAGTTTTGACCATGTCATTGGTAAATAATATGCAGAAGAAAGACAAGCTCTTGTTCTGCTTTCTACATCATGTACAGTTCTCAAACTCTTTGCTTGTAGAGCATCGACTCAAGGGTCTCAAAGACAGGCTTTTGAATGTGATCATTGTGAATGGAATAAAGGTGAGATAGGTTAAATATTTTTTATATTTCTGGGTCCCACGTTAAGGACCACAGGGAGCTTCCAAGACCCCACTTTCCCAATTTGTAACTTTAAAACTCTTCTTTATTGTATTAGTCCATGGGAATTCACAGTGACAACTCAGCTGTCAATGAAACAGACAAAATACTTGTGAACCGTCAGAAACAGTTTATTTCATACTGAAACGTGACTGACCTTGAATGAACAGTAACAGTTATCTCAGAAGTAGGATCACAAGGAAGGAATGTAATTAATGCGTTAGAAAATAGTGCATTTGTGACCTCTCTACGTTCTTGTGCATCTCATTAGGGTGGGAATGTTTTAGAGTATCAGGAATGTTGTAAAAAGGATGTTAGATTGTTTTCTTAATAATGCTGTGACTTCAGACACAAGGATGCAAAACTGTGAGTTTAGTACCAAGAAAGAGTGGGGCGGTGTTGCGGTGCTCAGTGGTGGAAGAGCCGCAGGTTGGTGTGCACCAGAGTGATGCCCTGCTCATTACAGGCGTTAATCACAATCTCGTCGGCAGTGGAGCCCGCCGGAGCTGCAATATACTCAACACCGCTCTACAGACAGACAGACGGACGGACAGAGACAGGAGGAGGGAAAAGTCAGTAAAGACGGTTAGCAAGCTAGTCACTTCAATCGCCCATTTCAGAGTCAATAGAGCATTGAAACTTTAAGAGTGACTCTAGGAGATTACAGTAGATGTCTGCAGGCCAGATCCATGCAATTTTCCCTGATATTGAGTGCGTATGTACCCATGCTTTATTGGCAGGCGTGCAGTAAGGATGCGTGTGTGTGATATTTACCCGCTTGGCACGATCCACGTTATCTCTGAAGGGGAAGAAGGCGTCAGAGCTGAGAGCCACTGCCTGCAGGGAGCTGATCCAGTTCCTCCTTTCAGTGTCTGACAGAGGCTCAGGAACCTCGTCATACATCGACTTCCACACTGCCAGGTCCGGGCCCTGCCACACAGAACACACTCAGGGTTTCCAAATTCACTTGAGCATCAAATTCAAGGACTTTCAAGGTCTTGTTTGGTGAAATTGAAGGCCTCAAGCATATATGATTATAGCATATTTCGTGATAAGACACGACATTGGTAAAAATCATGAGGACTCAGTTTTTCTCAAGTCAATAAGTAAGAGTGAAATCATTCATTTTAAAACTGCTGCTATATCTGCAATATCTTTATATCTGCTATATCATCAGAACATAAAATGTTGACCCTAGGCCAGAGAGAGGACCAGAGAGTCGAGACATATTGATGAATTTGAGTACTATATTTTCAATAAAATAAATGAATAAAACAGATACTCTCAAGTATCTCATGTTCAAAAACTTTTAAAAGCCATATTTTATTTTCCTCAAATCCACAAGCATTTTCAAGGCCCATGGGAATCCTGCATACTGTTAGACACAGATTATATATTTTTAGGTATGTCAGACAGTCTTAACTTCTTCTTAACAGTCTAACAGTCTTAACTAACTATTCCAATAACTTGCTAAGATGGCCTGTAGTCTTAACGCGTCTGTTGACGTGTGTTGTGACATTGTACCTCTCCAATGGTGCCGCTGACATACTGGTCGATAGCGTTGGCCATCTCCGCCCGCTTCACACCGCTGCGGAACTTCATGCCCAGGACACTTGGGTGGTGCCTCAGCCACCAGTTATCAGCTTTGTCGCCCGCCAGTCGCGTGCAGTGGATACGAGACTGCTGGCCCGCGCCGATGCCAATAACCTGTTCACCACACAAGACAAAAACTGATTATGGCCCATTTTGATTCCTTTATCCTTCCCCTTCTGCTCTCTGTCCTTTCCCCGTAGATTACCTGTCCATCCTTGGCGTAGCAGACAGAGTTGGACTGGGTGTACTTGACAGCGATGCTGGCCACAATGAGGTCACGCACCGCATTCTCCGACAGCTTGTGGACACAGAAGCGATCAAAGGGTTAACACTTGACATTTAGATAAATGGATAAAGGATTGTGAAACAGCAATGATTGTGCTCCGACATCTATAAGATGCAATGCAGAATTATTTAAAATGAAAATCAGCCCAAAATACATTTATACATTTTTATATTTGTGTAGTAAAATAAATAAAAATAAATAAATAAAGTAAATATTAAGTGTGACTCACCGCGCCCTTGGAAACAACGTTGCTGAAGAGCTCCTTATCAATGAGTGCTCCGTTCCTCTTCTGTTTGAGATGGAGACCAAACAACACTCTCACTTCAGCCTCATCAGGCTCATAGTCTGGGTCCATCTGGGAGACAAAGACACACATGGCCACTTCCACAAATGCAAGATCACCCTACTTCACTCAACTCTGATCATAATGATTCTTTTAAAAATCGCTGCTTTACTTTTTCTGGTGCTTCTTACCTGAAGCACGCAGTAGTTGCCATTCTTCTTTTTGGAGAGGATCTTGAGGGCCTCCTCTTCATACCCGGGGGCGATGATACCATCAGACACCTGAGAGCAAACGACCAAAATCGTGGTCAAGCAAAGCAAGTTGCTGCTAAGAAACCCCATTTTCACTGATTTCTTTCCCATTTCATCTGTTCAACTTGTTATATTCTGTCCTTTTACGACACTAGGACAGTGGACACATGATCCTACCTCTCTTGATATGATCTTGGCTGTGGGGACGTCACACACATCTGACACAGCGATGAAGTCTCCAAAAGAAGACATTCTGTCTGAACCTATGGAAGGAGGAAGAGTTCATGACCAAAAAAAAACAAACGACAGAAGACAAGCTAAAGATAAAACTACTCCCAGTGATCCCTACGGTCTATAATTCATACTATCTGACCTCTTGCCCTGGCGTAGGCCGTGGCCAGCGGGGTGAGATCCTTCAGCATGTCGTTCACCATGCACACCTTGGCTTCCTCCTCACTCAGAGGAACTCCTACTGCAGCTCCTTCAGAAGAAAAGGACAGAGATTCATTTATACATGTAAGGTGTCTGCATGTATGTCAGTGTGTGTGTGTGTGTGTAGGTGTTTCTCTTACCAGCAGGGCTGACATGTTTGAAGGAGGTGGCAGCAGCCATGCCCAAGGCGCTCTTAAGCTCTCTGACCAGCTGCCAGGCGTTCAGAGCATCACACAAGTTGATGAAGCCGGGGGAACCATTGACCACTGGTAGTGTGCAGGGAGAGGAATGGAGATGGAAGCAGAAAGCGAGAAAAGAATGGATAAATTTAATAAAAAGGTCATATGACAAAATAGATGTTTAAGCAAAAAAGCTGTTATGGGGGATCAGGGGGATGAGTGATTACATTATTTATGCTACATCTTTAAATAATCCTCTCCTCTTCCATCAGAGGGTTTTCAACACCTCGTCACCTTCTCCCCACTGAATCATATCTCATTTTCTATATATCCATTTTCTCTCAAAAGAAATCCCTTCTCACTCCTTGACTTTTATTTTCCTAGCTCATTTTATGGTGACAGGGACAGAGACTGTTACACTCACAAGTTGCTCTGGATAAGAGCGTCAGCTAAATCCCTAAATAATAAAAATAATCTTATATGTATGGCACTTATCTAAACCAATACAGAAGACGAATCACTAAACATCATCAACACCAAAACATTTCGGTCGGGGGAGATAGCTGTGATGTGCAGGCCATTACCTTTGAGGGGGAGGGCGGGGCGCAGGGTGTAGAGCTGGGCAGGGGCTTGGTGGGGGTTCATGCCGTAGCGCAGGGGCAGCTGGGAAACCCCGCGGCTGTACTGTCCACGGAAGTACTCAGAGATGGCCTCGTCATACTGCGCTGTGTGTGTGAAGGCCTGAGAAGCAAATCACAGAGAATACACTCCAGTCAGAGAAAAAAAAACAGACTGAAAATATTGTCTTGTAATGTGTACCAAAGTCTGAGTTATCAGCTTCAAGGCATTTACAATTTATCACTTGATCAATTTTGGATTTGATACAAATCTGCTGACCACTACAGCAGATTTGTCAAAAATGACTACTAGTTTCATTTACACCAGTTATGCAGATATTTCCCTGATATTTACACTGAGCTTAAAGGGTATCTATTCAATGTGCAGATAGAGGTCAATCTATGGGGTAAATGTTCAAGGGTCATCAGGGAGGTGATAAACTCTCTAACCCAAATATTTCAACAACTGTGATAAAAAGCCAACACTGGACTTTGTCTTGTACTGACCCTCACCCTTAAGCAAACACAACAAAAACAGAACAAATAAGTACAGCGGCCATATTCCCTTGGTGACAATCCGACTGACTCTTGATTACCATCTAATTGAACAGCCTCAATGATGATTTGAGCGAAATTGAGTGATATGATCAGCTTCTTGACTAAGAAGATAGTGAATATAATCAATAAGTTGACTGACCTTTGACTCAGAGACCTACTGCCCTACTGTTCTATTTCATAACAATCTGACTGCATATGGTTGTTATTATGCAACTATACAGCCATCAATATAGGACTGAAGGGTAGAGATAAGAAAAATCACAGCATGATGCATCTCTAATCGCAACAGCTCAGGAAGTCTTTGTTCATAGTTGAGGTTAGATGAGGACAACTCTGAACAGCGACAGGGAGGGTTGTGTGTGTGTGTGTGTGTGTGTGTGTGTGTGTGTGTGAGAGAGTGTGAGTGTGAGAGGAGGAAGAGGTGATAAAAAGCTCAAGGAAGGCTGAGAGTGCAACACTAGCAAATCAAGGCCTTCCATTTCTGAGTTGAAGCAGGACTGAAATGACTCCACTCATTTCAGTATCTCCTTTTATGATAATTCACCTTGGACTACGCTTGAGCAAAACAGGAAATTATTTGTCCCGGTCCTCTTTTCTCTCCTGGTTCGAACTTGTGAACCCATCTGTCTCTGTACTTTAAGAAGGGTATCTGCAGGTTTCAGAGAGCCGAATTAAAAGACCTTTTTAAAGCTACCTGGAATCGAATTTAAGACCAGTTAAAAACAAAGAAACAGCTGGCAATCAAGCCTACTTCCAACAGAAAAGAGTTAATGAATGGCCTGAAACTACATAGGGCACTAAGGACTAACAAGACTTAACTTACTTACTAAGAGACATGATGTCCAAAACATCTTTAAAAAGCGATACAATGGGGGAAATAAACAAACATGTTTCGCATGTTGTATTGCTATCCATATTGTGTATTCATCTAATAGTGGACACATCCAGTGCCAACCTGTCACTACTTGGTGAAAAAAAGACCTTTAACTGTATCTAAGACATTTTATTACTTTAAAGTCTTAAATTTAGATCATTTACTTTTTAAAAGACTACCCAGATATTCTGTTAAAGTAAAGAAAAGTTGCACTGAGGAAGAGGCAAAAAAACACAACAAAAGAAATAAGCAACAGCAAAATGAACAGTGAATCTTTTGTGTGGTTACTTTGAGGGCCAGAGTCCTGCGTGTTTCCAGGGTCGTATCTTTGTCTTCTTTACTCTCCATCTCCGTGGCGACCAGCGGGTAGTCGGCAGGGTCGCACACAATGGTGACTCGGGCGTGATTCTTGGCTGCAGCTCTCAGCAGAGTTACGCCGCCTGGAAAAACAGAAAAGAGCAGTTATGAACAACACATACTCATAATCATGGCCATTTCAATATTGTGAAGCTTGGTAAAAGGTGGAAAACAACAAAGGGCTCCCGAATTTTTCCAAAATACTAAGCAAAATAATGGGATGAGGGAAACCAGAAAGTGCAGAAAGTAAGAAAATGTATGCAAGCATGAAATCACATTTTATTTATTAATTTATAAATTGCGTTGGTGTTCCACAGATTTCCAACAAGATTTTTTTATGTGATATTAAAGTTGAATACATTTTCTTACTTTCTGCATTACAAGTGGTTTCCCTCCTCCCACTGTGTTGCTTAATATTCTGAAGCAACAGTCACACAACGACTCACCGATATCAATCTGCTCCACGGCGTCCTCGACTGTAACATTCGGGCTGGAGATGGTCTTCACAAATGGGTAGAGGTTGCACACCACCACCCTGGATAAGAGCAAGCAAATCAATACACCTCATACTCCCATTATCATCCTTCTCTCTTTGAAGACACACACACACACAGACTTTCAGTAATACTGCATACACATACCTCAAACTCCTACTCATGATCACACTCATTTCCCTTAGTTGTTATTTATGGTATTTTTTACATTTACATAGTATTGGAATTTGTCTCACCTGCAGTTTGTATTTCTTAACCCCCCCTCCCACACACACACACACACACACACACATACACACACACACACACACAATGCTCTCCAATGTCAATAGAATAATTCTATTTCAGGATTTATTTTACCTTCAAAAAAGTACATTTTTGAAAAATTCAGTTTGGCAAGTGGCAACATTTACAGTCATTTCAAAGGTTTTGAACTTGTGAGGAATCCTGAGGATCCATGTGCTCAAAATTACACGAGGAAGTGACCAGCCATTCATAGCTCATTATGTCTTCCGTGCTTATTCCTCCATCCGAACCTGATAATCCTCTTAACTTCTATCCTCCCCATCGCACACGTACACCGATCGCAGCAGCAAAGTTTGTCTGTGAACCAATCAGATTCCTCTACGCCTCAACAATGAGAATCACAAGATGAGCTTGCGGTGGCAGCAGTGTTTCAATTAAACCGTTACTAAATCAGTGACACATGCTTCCTGATGCCACACCACAGCCTGCACTCTAACCTTATTAGCTTGCAATCCACCTAATATACACAGATCACATGTGTTTCTTTGAGTGAACTGGGCTATAGGTCGTTATCTTCTTTTTTGACTCCAGTTAATACACCCCTATTTTCAATGTACACCCAAAACTTCTTAATACGTAGCAGAAGCCTATTCAAAAATGTGGATTGCTGTAAGACAATAGCCTATGTGTAAATCTACATGAGGGAATGGATGGAGTATTACTAGGGGTGGAGGAAACTAATTACACTTACTCTTGCTAAGGTTATTTAGTAGCTTTTTGTGTACTTACTTGTGCTTATGAGTATTTTTTTTAATGTCAGTCATTTGATTTTTACTCAAGTTGAATTGTACTTGGCTGCATTTTAAATTGTGGAGCCATGTGCAGTGAACAATCAGAGAAGAACAACAATCGGAGGACCACAATGGAAATAAGTCTGCGACTTTTTGTGTATTCCTTGATGATTGTAGAATGCATGTATAAGGTACAATGTATTTTAATCAATTGTCAAATAAACTAAACTAAATCAAGAGAAGAGTAATCTGGCGGTACTTTACTATTTATGCACTTTATTTATAGTTTTTCCAAATTAAAAAGAGTCTAGTTTGAACTCAGTACTCTCATCCTTTTAGAATTGCATGGATCACATGTGATAAAGGTCTGTTTTCTAAAAAGTAACTCAGAACTTTTACTCGAGTACATTTTAAATGAACCACTTATTAGCTTTACTTGAGTAGATTTTTACACTGGTAATTTTACTTCTACTTAAGTAAAATTTCAGCAAGGTAATAGTAATTCAACTTGAGTAGGAGGTTTTAGTACTCTTTCCACCCCTGGGTATGGAGATTACCCAGACCACAGTTTTACAGGTAGCATCAGTAATTTTCCCTGCTTCTCTCACCGGACCAGGCTGTAGCCCAGCTTCTCCATGTCTGCCTTGTCTGTGGGGGTTTTCCTGGCCAGTATGCCTCCATGGACCGCAGGGTGCAGAGTCTTCACCCTGCCTCCAAGCATCTCTGGGTGCCCGGTCAGCTCGGACACATCCCTGCCGCACAGGAGACACACTGACGGATTAGGGCATGCCACTGAGAGGTGGCTAGTTAAAGTTCAGTTAAACAAAACTGCACAGAATATTAATGCACCCACCTGACAGCCAGTCCAGCATCGCGCAGGGCTTTGGCTGTGCCACCTGAAGCCACCAGAGACAGTCCCACATTCACCAGCCGTTTAGCAAAGTCCAGCAGTCCGGTCTTGTCCGACACACTCAACAGTGCTACAAGCCAGAGAAAAGACAGACTTTACAAAGTTATTCGCTCATTTCATCCAAAGTCCAGGGAGAAACCATATTTCAGCGAGGTACTGTCAACCACGTTGGCTAATGTTAGCCAGCGAGCTAAGCTAAGTTAGCACCGTGCAGAATAGTATATTACAGCTTACTTATGATGGCAAAACTTCAATAAATGTCAGAGAAACTTACCGAGCTCTGAACAGGCCATGTCCACAGTCACAAGTAGCTACAGTCCGTAACTTGCCTGGATGTCAAGCAGGTTTCTGCTAATTTGTGTCTGAATTTAGCAAGGAGCACTACTTTGCACAGCAAGAGGAGTGTGGGAGGAGAGACAAATTAAAAGAGTTATCATGCTTCATGGGTAGAAAGAGCCGCCCTGCCGGGGTCGACCCGCCCCTGACTGACCCGCGAACGCACCCAAGAGAGCCAGGCGGCGCAAGTAATGCGCATTCTCCCTCTCCAAGACATTTACCATATGCGATAATTCAAAAGAGAACGCAAATATTCAAATATGCGTTAGTTTTTCAATTAATGCAATCCGTTATGTATTGATTTATTTTTTTCCTTTAATTTTTCATTCATATTGTTTCATAGGTGTCAAGGCAAATTAAAAAAGTAGACCTAGATAAAATTAAAGGATATGCAGCTGCTGCTGGTAGGCCTAACCAAATCTCTCTCTCTCTCTCTCTCTCTCTCTCTCTCTCTCTCTCTCTCTCTCTCATCTCTTTTGCAAATGGTCCTCATTCATGCAAGAAACATCATCAAAACTTAATTTTACAACCAGCAATTATCAGCAATCTATTTGACCATCGAAATGTGTATATTCACATATTTTCTTGATGAATTTCACTTGTAGATAGAAAATATAGGCTATCTACTTTTAACCTTTATATTACTGTAACTCGTTATAATTGAACATTGGCTACTGGTGTCTGACTGGTGGATTTTTGAAGGCCGATAGGCTGCTAATATCGATAGGATTGGATTGAATCTGATGATAGCACCTAGCCTATATTCTGTGCTGAAATGTATTCATTAAGTATTTTATGCCCAAAAATGTGCTTTATTAACTGTTAGGTGTTTCCACCAGACTTTTATTCCTTGTCAGGGTGGAAAAGCATTTAGACCATCATGGGACACTACAACTCTCCATTGAAATCCAAAGCCTTTTATGGTAAGCAGTTAGGGGTGACACATCCCATTGATTCAATGGCACAGGAAACTCCTAGGTAGGCTACTGCCTTCAATTAATAATGTGCTAAAACATTATGAAACTACGAAATGCAAAAATAACATGTGCAAATAAAATAAAATGTCAGACTGTTTTGATGTAACTGTAAGAGGAACCGCCGTCATATCTGCAGTGGAAAACATGCAGGTCCATATCTGAAATTTAGCCTAAAAGCCGGTTATCGGCAAACCAGTAGGCTATATCGGTATAACCCTATAACATGCAAGTGTAGTTTACACACAAACAAGTTCAAAGACATTAGGCTGTCCAGTGATTAAACATCAGGTCTGAAGCACAGTTTGAAACGTCGAAGATGAGAGAAAATACAGCAAATCCTACAGAAAATACAGCAAACTATCTACGATGTGTTAGGCTATTTCTTACAGTGTTTGTTCTAGTATTAATTAATGATTCGTGCAAAGGTTTTACTGTTTTATTTGAGAGAAGAGAGAGAGACTGGATGGATAGAAAGGACACTCCCTGGTCTATCTACCTACCATCATCTTTTCACACTCACTGCAATGTTATTTATCTCAAGATATTCACAAGCCTCCGCCTCTCTCTGTCTGTCTGTCTTTTTGTTTGTGTGTCCATGTGTCCATAAATCTCTTCAACTCTCCTAAGAAACGAGGCAGGCAAAGTTTCTTCCTTTGCCACAAGAGGGCAGATCTGGACCACGTCCACTGATGGTCATTCCCTCTCAGTATCTGTATTATATCAAGTCAACTCAGGCTTATTTATATGGCCCTTCATCACAAAAGCATGTCTCCAAGGAATGTACAAAGAAAAAAACCTACCCAAATCTAACTAATCAACAATCAATCACAAAACAAATGATGGAATACAATGTCTAAATGAATGTTTTAAGTGATTACTTCTCTCCCACTTGTTTCTATGGATATTTGTACATTAGACAAGTTTCATAGCTCCATATTTTTCTCCACATAGGCCTATAATCCGTACCTTGGAAAACGTAAAGGACTATAGCCTACCACTGTTATTTGTGTCCCATAGCCTTACAGTTTTGTAGGACTTCATTCCTGTGCATGTTTTGCTGATTCCTAATATTTAAATCCGTTTTCGCTGCACAACTGACGCACTTTAAATAACGCTTTCTTATTATAGCCTAATAAAAAGCCTATAATAAATCCACATTTTTACAAACTTAGACCATTCTCAGGTCTCAAACAATGTTTTTTTGTGCAATAACCTAATCTTTTTTAGATTAAATGAATTTACAGTATAGCCTAAATGCATTTATCAGCTTTTGTTTGCTGCAGGATAAATCTAGTCAGTGGTTTCCTTTCCTGATCACAAACAGGCATCATGAATGTTAGGCTGCACCAAGGAGACAGTGACATTGGGACCGAGAACTTCGTTATGATCATTGCCTCGGTAAACACCTGTAACATACATTTCCTGCAACAATAAATGACGCTCATGAATACATTCCCCGGCCACGCCTTTTCAATAAACTTTATTGGCGAAAACTTGGCCTTTTTCATGCTTTGGAACAGCGTTTTAAGTCGGACAGATGTGAATTTATAGGGCCCCGTCACTCACTCCCTTACTTACCCATTAGTTAAGTGACAGGACAGGGCCGGGGGAAACCTAAACCAATACGTGTGATTACGTTAAAAGATCGGACAATCTGTTCATATTTCCGTAATGAGCCCGACATTTTGCTGATTGATTAAACTACAGGGTGTAAATATTTTAAGGGGTCGTGCCGCTTAAGTTATTGTCCCTGATTTATAATCCAACAAAGTAAAAAAAAGAGGGCGATTTATTTATTTATTTAACTATGAAAATGGGGGGTTTTCTGGTAAACACTTTGTGTTTGAGGACTGCTGACATCTCGGGGGTGACTTGAATGATTGTTACACAGCAATAGATAGTGCAACATTTTTTATAGAAAGACACAGGCTCACTCAATATCGGGTGATTGCATTATTGGTTTAAAAAAAGAAAGAGGTATAAGGCCGTCAGCATTTCCGTCAGGCCGGCTGCTGAGAAAACTGACAGCGTTATCACCAGTAGCTGGAATTTATGCAGAGAATTTTTAATCAGCATGACAGGTGTATTCAGATTAAATTAGAATCGAGAAACGGAATCAATGATCTCCATATATTGCTCCACTGCCTTATCAATTAGCTATGATTTCTGTACTGTGTCAGAAAGGGCCTGAGCCATAAAACAGGCCAAATGGCATTTGTCATACAGCTGACAAGTCACACAACTAAATGAGCTCCTATTGATTCACATGATTTTTCATCAGCCAAATTAAAAGCTGCAGTTTGGTAGGCATTTAGCCTGCAAGCGTAGCCTAGGCTATTATGTATTCAGTTCACCCCTATTAAATCATGGCTAAAAGTTCAGTGAAGACTCCTTTTACGTCCTCTAATTCAAACATATATCCTTGTAACTTTGATTCCGTGGTTTGAACAGGGGATTTGACCCTGTAGTTTGGGTTTGTAAGAGCAGCTTTCTGTCTGCAGGCCTTGACTAGCCTGGATGAAGCTTTTACAGTCACACAAATGGCTGCATGCCACGTTTAGCCCCATATCTCCAATCAAAGTGGTGTCTCCTGACCAGTTGTAATTGTGTGGATTTTGCTTGCCCAGTTCCCATAAATGGTGAGACATGGATTAAGTCCTTGCTCAAGATTTTTTTTTTTTCAATTGAAATTTCCATTGAATTAGACTGCACAGTTGATGATCAAATGTGAAATCAGACAGAAATATGACTTTAATGATGAGAAAATGGATTGTTTCTAACACACAAATTGCTATTTTTATCATTTAAATATTTATAGTGCTCGTAAATTTTTTGCATTTCCACTCAGTTTAATCGAGTGTTTTCACTACAGTCATATACTGTGATGAATATGTGAGTGATTTGATTTGCATGAATTTTCAGTGATTCAAATAATACCACATGTTACATTAAAGACATTGGAAATGTCCACACCTGCAAGAAAACAAGGAAACCTCATAGATCTCACAGATTAGTATGAAACTTGAAATTGGTCAATCAAATATCTTGGAAAAAGTGCATTGCCTGTTTAAGAAATACACTATTCTTGGCTTGATGCCCATGCAGCTATAAATTACACCTGTGAGACAATTCACTATCAGAATCATATATGAAGAAACCTTACTGATAGATACTGACAGATAACCACAGCACAGAATTTACTATAAGCCTGTGTAATGTGGTTCATTCTCTATACTACAAATTCACTTGTCTCCCTTTTCAGCTGTAAATTGATTTGGTCAAGTGAAAGTTATCAATCCTGCTTAAAATCTACATTATTCTGCACATAACAGGTTGATAATTTTTCTCATGGAAATGTGATGACATTATCTGTGAATGAAATACTTGCTAAAATGATTGTTTAGAGTGTTCACATACAAATACATTTATTGAGAAAAATGAATATATTTATATATATATATATTTAATATATCTCATGGTTACAATAGTAACCATGAGAATTCCTTCAGTTCCAAATTGTTGTATGGCAGCATCCACTATAGCATGCAGCGTCTGCCTGCAACTACAGCAAACCCCCCTCTACAAAACACATCAGTGCTTAAAGGCACTTCCAATTATATACAACTCTGTCTTGGTTTCTTTCACAAGACAAGCCAGTGTCTGTCCAGCCAGTTAAGAATACATTTAATCACTATATAAATATGTGGCTGTGGTCTGGGGAGGGGAAAAGTTATACCACATACCGTATGTCCTCCAGTCTGCTATTTAATCACGGCCCTTACATGGGTGCCCAATAAAACGCCCCACTTCGGCTACACACACTCATCATCCTGTTTCTCCTGGAAATTAAAGTGGGCCCGTGTGACATCACCATCAGGTGTTGATTGCTTTACACCCCCTTCATTAACTTAATTATTTGGCTATCAGTAAACCCAACCCAAGTAATTAATATCTGAGAGCCTTGGTCATAAATTAAAACTGTGAACTCAGGGTTTACCATGGATGTGCTGTTGCTTCGCAATCCTCTATCAGAAACAACAAGGTGGCCCTAAAAGCAGATGGGGGAGTTGAAGGAGATTGAGACAAAAAAGACAAAGATTTTCCATTATGTATAAGTGAAAATTTGGGCGAAATTACCATATGAGTGAGATTTCCAGGTGGACCTTTACGCTCTTCCCTTCAATCTCATGTACACAACTCACAAGGTTGTCTTATAGGACATTTTATATGTAATTTTTACATGTTTTTTTTATTTATTTTGTTCTCCCCCTCACACCTCTATTATAGTACCATCCCTCATTTGAAGGAAAAGCATTCAACCTGTCCAAAGAATCTGTCACATTTTTCACCTTGTGGGAGAGTTGGCTTGATCTTGGGTGTCATCAAGCAGTTTGCCCCCTTTTCATGCTGTTTCCCATTATAACTTTTATGTCTTCACGTTATAGTTGTAGCTGTAGTACTACTACTACTTGGCACTGACACTATACTGCAGTGGTAACGAGGAACAATAGTCAAAAAAATACATACATACAAAATGTATACATTTTGCAATTATTTTTTATTTCTTTTTCACTTCCTTTTTATTTCACAGTTACACCACAAATAAGTTCCAGATAAATACATTTACGATTCCCCTTTGCAATCACCTCTTCATTCAAATAAATTAGATGCATTTACATGTTAAGTAACAAGAACAAATCCATAAACGTCATCATCATTGAGAACAAAAACCAACTGAGTCCAACATCACATCAATATTCACATAAAATGCACAAAATAGATAGTTTGTGAGATGTTCTGCAAAGTCTGTGCCCACAAACATCCAGAACAGCTGATGTTACTCGGCGTGTTTTGTTGGTTTCAATCACAGCGTCACACAGTTTGTTCAACTCTTTCACATTTCTGTCCTCATGGCGCAGAACTTTGTCTCTGTTGGGTTCCACTGGTGCAGTGGAGGCCGGCACCTACATTCTCACGCTGTCTGATGCAGAACGCATTACAGTGCGCTTGGCTTATTAGTTCACATCCTTCAGTCATGTATGTCCAAGGGGCGGAGCTTCAGCTGTCAGTGGGCGGAGTCAAGACAAGATGACCCGAAGGTGATGGCATGAAAACAGCTAAATTTGGGGGGAAAAGCAGCACCTTTTTTGTCATGCTATGAAATAAATGTACAGTACTGAGAAATTATATTATTCAGAGACAGTTTATGTATTTATGTGATGATCCTGTGAGTGTGTGAGTGTGTGTGTGTTTGTGTGTAACTGTATAGCTTGCTCTGGGAAATGTAGAGCAAAACAGTGCATTTGGTAGCTATACATAACAATGTAGGTTTGTGATCCTATTACAAATAGGAACAGATTCAACCTTGTCCCAACTGGAACACACAAACATCACATGGCAGACCATCACACATAGTTCACACCAAAGAAAGATCTTTAGGTTTGGAAATTGTCACTTTTTTGTCTTTTCTAGTGAGCACACCAGAGTTTCTTAATGTCCTACAGTGTCTGACACAAAAGGAAAGCAAACCAGCGTTTCCTGGGTGCAAACTGTCTTCTCACAATCCCGCCCCTATCTTCCTGTCACTCCCTACTTGCACCCCCTCCAGCTCATCATCAGAGAAAGGGCTGTGGGGATTGTAACCAAGGTCTGCGGTGCGCTGCAAGAAGTCTGTGGATCGTGGCAACCCGACACCGCCAGCCATAGTAACAGGAAAACCACGCTGGGCCTCCTCCTCCTCCTCCTCCTCTTCCTCTTCGTCTTCCTCCTCCTCTCCCTCCTCCAATTCCAGATCTATCCCTCTGTCGTCTGGATTAACGGGCCGCCTGCTCTCATCTGATTTGTCGGTGGCTGCTTTGCCCCCGCTGCGTTGCCGCTCTGCCTCAGACTGTGCCGAGGCGCTGGCCTGCTCTTTGGCCTTGCGACTGCGCTTCCATTTCATTCTCCGATTCTGGAACCAGATTTTGACCTGGAGAGAGACGAGAGAGCAAAGAAAATGTGGTCAAAAGTTGGTCAGGGCTATAGGATCAATTCAGTGTGTGTGTGTAGATTTGAACACACATTTTCTGCTATTACACCAGCCAAAAAAAACAACAACCTGCAATTTGCAACACAATGCAACACTAGAGCACAAGTCATTCTAAAACCTGCAAGTTTGTTTTGCTTTTTAAATGATTTTTGGTGCCAAGTTACAATTTCTCCTCTCAGCCTTGAAGATTCCCTTTTTTCTTCTCCCATTGGAAGCAAAGCTGGTGTGTTTTTTGTCAGAAGTGCAGACATCTTGTCTCCATTGCTGGCTTGAGTAAAATCCAACTCAAGAAAAAGAGCAGAACCTGCAACTCTTTACATACTGTTCATACTGTATTACACATGCATGCATTAGACATGCATATGATGAACGGCTATAAATAAATGATCTTGAAATTAACTTGAACTTTACTCCAAAATACTTAATAATTAATTTAAAAAGACATTGTTTCTACTCTATTCTATTAAGATTAATGCCTATACACTGCACCTATAATGGGACATCCAGTTATAGAAACACATCCTCCCTATGTCAAAACATTGCACAGATGAAAATATGTGTGAATCCTTTGGTGGTGTGCTGTGAAAAAACCCCAACAACCTATTGCATACAATCTTTACAAATGCATAAACATTTGAAAGTAGATCACTATAATCAAATCCATGGTAAAATAATTCCACATTAGAAACTAACAGAATATTTTGCTTGAACAGAAAATAAACAGAAAAAACTAGCACGTACATTTGCAACAGTGGAACAACATTCAACATCAAATCCTACAACACCAAATTTTAGAGAGTCACAAGAGGAAGGGATGCGCACTGGAGTCCTCAGTCAGTTTTTGGGGAGATAGTCTGGTCAGTTCTTGGCAGAGGCAGAGATTGTTTATATTGCTGCCACTTCTTGGTGGTATTGCTTAATTGATAGAATGTAAAGTGGAGGCATGTGTCTCTTGTTCAAAGTGTACTGCTACAGGACTTCTTTGGTCTTTTACTACTCTAAAGTTCAGACATCCTTGCCTTCGGCGCTCGCTTTGCTGAATCCATATGTAAGCCCACATGGAAATTTAAGCATGTCTGCAACATTTGGTTGAGCAATTAATGAATACTTTCATCCAGTGCAGTTTCCCAGAATAGGGGTTTCTGAATTGAACATCTCACAGTGACACTTCACTGCAGTGCAATGGCCATAAGGTCTGCTACCTCTGGGAGTTATATCCACAAAGGTGCCCTTAGTCATCGGAGGTAAGTCTGAGTTAAAAGCCATTTGTCCAATACAAACATGTTGTTTTGACATTGGGTGGGTGTGTTTTTATTACTTGCTGACCTATATAGTGGCAGTGTATTCACTTTGAGATCAGATGAAGAGGCTAAAGAGGACATAACTTTTTTTTCAGTAAATAAAGGTGTTTTGGAGCATAAAGTGTAATGTTTTCTTGTCTCTATGATTTAAGATTAATTTCACCTTGAAATTAAAACCAGTTGATGGACGATTACTTCCACCTTGAAAAGTGAAACAGCTATGCCTCTGCTCCGACTGTGTCTCCTACCTGTGTTTCAGTCAGCATGAGCGAGGTGGCCACTTCAAAGCGTTTGGGTCTGGACAGGTACTTGTTGAGTTTGAACTGGTTCTCCAGCTCCAGCAGCTGCTGACTAGTGAAGGCGGTCCTGGGTCTCCGGCATTTCCCCAGCAGACCGGACTGAGGGGCGGCTGGAGGAAACAGGAGGGAGGAGAGTGAGACAGCTGGACCTGGATCTGCAGCTTCATGTCCACATGTAAGCGGATAGGCGGCACGGTGGCTCAGTGGTTACTGTGGCACTGTTGCCTCACAGCAAGAAGGTCCTGGGTTTGAACCCCGGTCTGTCCCAGGTCCTTTCTGTGTGGAGTTTGCATGGTCTCCCCGTGTTTGTAACATGTAACATGTAAAAGAACTGGAGTTGGTCCCTGGGCGCTGTACTGCGGCTGCCCACTGCTCCTAGTGTGTGTATAGAATGGGTCAAATGCAGAGGACAAATTTCCCCACAGGGATAATAAAGTATACAAATACAAAAAAAATACAAATACAGTCTTACAGTTATTTTACGACAGCTCAACTCTTTATATATCAACTCTTAGTTGATATATAATGGATTTATCATACTTTGCAAAGCAGTTTCTTCCAATTATATAGAAACTATGCATTGGTTTCTTGGAAATCAGTGTTCTTTTTTTGTCTGGGTAAAAATCTGTGTTTTTCTAAACTACAACCTATTTGGGATGTTGGCCCATTTAGGAAGATAGAAAATTCCCAAGCCTTATGGCAGATGAGCCTCAAAGGGTTTGGTCTGAGACTGTCAATTGTCTTATTTATATATAATACCAAGGACATAGGAAGTTCAATATAATTTTGTGGGAGGGAACACGCACACATATGCCCGCACTCTCTGGCCATCATTAACTATAATAGCTTTACTCCAGTTTATTGTTGACGGGGGGACACGGCAGAAGCGGGCGCGGGGGCCATAAAAACACGGGCATGCCATTAACTTAATGAAAATTCAATGAAGGCTTTTGGGATTTTATTGATGAACTACAGAACGTTTTAGGTGTTTGTTTATAGTTTCTTCGTCACACAAAGACAATTTTCATCGGGTTGGCGTTTATAGAGAAATAAATAGGCCAAAATTAAAACATGACATACAGATAAGCAGTAAACCGAGGCCAGGGTACAGGACAAAGACAAAGTATGCCTCCACATAAAATAGTAAAATATCGCCTGTTTGGCCTTCTCTTTGAATAAAATATTAGAGTAAGCAGGGCTTGGAAAGCCTGCTTCCAAAAATAGGCTATAAATTATAATTATAGCCTAGGCTGTTCAATTATGTCATTTAGACTAGCCTATATATAGGCCTATTGTCACCGAACACTTCGGCTGATTGAAGTATAAAGCTGGTGGAACTTTTTTCAGCATTGTTGACAGGCTAATTTATCTCGGACTCCCTAATCTAGTCATGAGGGAAAAAAAGTATTTCAAATACTAGAAATTAAATAAGGCAAGCTGTAGTCTGTAATTCTGAAGAAAAGGCTACAATATATGATACCTAGGCTATACAAATACTTTAATGAATTTTATTATCTTAGAAAAATTATGATGATGATGATAATAATAATAACAATAATAATAGCCTAGTAGCAAGTCATAATAATAATAATAATAGGCTAATAATAATAATAATAATAAGAATAAGAATAAGAATAAGAATAATAATGATAATAATGATATCTTAATAAAGAATGGCCTGAATGGTCTTTGCATATTCTCAAAATGTATTTGATTGTGGCTAACTCGGGTTCAGTCAAAAATTAACCCAATTTAATTCGTGTATGTGTGTGTGTGTGTGTGTGTGTGTGTGTGTGTGTGTGCACGCGCGCGCGAGTGCGTGTGTGTGTTCAGTGATTTTACAACACCTCGGCGGTATAGTTCTTAAGAAAATGGTCTGATTAGGCTAAACAATCCTCTGTCTTCCTGTAAAAAACGATAAGCTGTCGGAAGATACATTAGGATATTTGTAAGTGATAGGCTTGGGCCTATCTATGGAGAAATAGGCCTAAATATAGTTGCATTATGGAACCAGTTAGATCCAAAGAGGCCAATTTAACTTTGTCACCTGAAATATACCTACATTAATTTTTAAATATTTTTTTATTTGAATGAATAGTTTGAATAACTGTGGCCCCTAAAAAAACGTATTTAATTTTTTTTTAAATAAGACCAATTGGCTACTTACAGCTGTAGTCTGGAAGCCGCGGCATCATGATCCCAGCCCGGATCCAGTGCTCCAGAGGGAGAGATCCTGCCATGGCAGCCGCCTTCAGGTGCTCTGGATACGGCTGTGTTAGTTGTGTGAAACCGGTGTATGCAAAGGCAGGGTGCTGGCCACCCAGAGCCGATAATGGGTACATGGGGGCAGGATACATGCCTGGAATTGCCCCTTGGGGCAGTGAAGCGAGTCCTGGATGCGGGAGATTTAGAAGACCCGGTTTGGGTATTATTCCGGTCTGAAGTTGTGCGGCCCGGGGAGATGGGGTGTCCGCACGCCTGCAGGACACGGGGCTTCCCGCGGGGCTGTCGCTGCTCAGACCCGGAGAGAGGTCTCGGTTGCCCCGGTTGGTCTCATCAGCAAGCAGGGCGTCAATTCTGAAGTTTTTCGATTTCTCCATGACGGCTTTTCTCAGGAGGAGTACAGGAGGAGACTTGCTCAAACAAAACCTTACGGATGCGCACCTGTGCCTTGCGTCAGCGCGCAGAGACAGCGGATCTACCTCCAGTCACGGACTCATATGTCCCTCCTTATCTTCTTATAAACGTCCTGTCTGAACGTATCAGCACAACCCTTATATAGGCTGATAAAATAAGCAATCAGACTAATACATTATCAACTGATAGCGTAACAACTGACACGTTATTCCAAGAAAACATAAGCTAATTTGAACACGCCAAGCCTAATTTATAAGGGGTTTGGATGCTATAGCCTACAACCTTCCATGTAGCCTATTTCCTCGAGTCTATGCTATCTATGGATAGTAACTGGCAGGTTGCAGGATTGCGTCCCTCCTGGTGTTTAATAGTAAGTTAACAAACTACAGAGGTATGTGCTTCACTCCATCAGCCGTCCATTCTCCACCCCTGTCGGCCTGTGTGAGATGGGATTGGCTGGAGCGGAGCTGCTCTGACGGGCCTCTAATCAGCTAATTACTCGCTCGTTTCTCCCCCCAGAAAGCATTCTGAGTGAGGTAATGTCCAACCCTTGTCCCGCCTGCAAACACCTTCAACTGCATCAAAGCTCTGAGGTACATTAGAAGATTAGGCAATTGTATTTTCAGTATCTATCTTATTGCCAGCTCCCCTGTTCTCTCCTGTTACTTACCACAGATTGCAACTACCTTGCAATAAACTAAGAATTATATATGCTGCTTGATTGTCCAAACTAATTATTACTGGTGCAAACAGCCTCCATACCTTAGCACCAAACATTGGCTGTTTTTCAATGCAGGCTTAATGTTATTGGGTTTGTCTGTGACTGACTGGGTGAGGATCAGAAAAAAATATTACAGCCTATATTTAGATCAGTAATATTAATGGCTTGCTTCATTCTCATACCAAGGCCATACTAATGTCATTAAATTTTACGAGCAAGAATTGCACACAAACCATATAAAAGTGTAATGATTTGGCATGGAGGGCTATAAGTTAATTGGCCTTTTGCTTAATGTGAACTTATGGCATTTTCTTATAGACCTTCAGTATAAAAAAGGCTACAGAATGAGCTGAAACAGAATCTCTGACTCTGGCTGCATGCCTGCCAATTGCTTGCAAAGATGAAATGCAAGGTGTGCAAATGCAAGAGGCCTATTGTCTTTCATTGTTGTTTCACTGAACAATGGATAAAGCCTAATAAAGGTGTGTGTAAATCTTTGTGATATAGGATTAGATAATGTTATGTTTGTTTGTTGTATCTTTGTTAAAACGTGAATCAAGAAAATGACGTACAGGATATGGTGCTGTTTGTGATGGCTACACAAACAATTATTCTATCAAACAATTGATTGTTAATTATTAACAATTATCCTATGAAATCATGTCTGTAGAATGTAGAAGTGAACATCTCCAGGGGGCAACAGCCTAATCCAAACTCTAACTCTAGCCCTAATCCAAAAAGCACTAAATTATATCTCAAGAAATTGAAATCCATTCTGAGGAGATGAATAAAACACTTAAATGGGGGGATCTTTTCAAGACCCCCACTCTCGATATGGTGTGTGTGTGTTTGTGTGTGTGTCTGTGTTGTTATGTCTGACCTCGAGAAGATTGGAGCGGTGACACACTCCTGCAGGCCCGCCCCTCTCTCTCTCCCTCCCTATGTCTCTCACCCTCAGCTCCCTATCAGGCAGATTACCGCCTGTCGCTGGCTCTGATATAGAGGTAATTTGCTCCAGGGAAGCCAGTGGTGCTTTCTGCCTGTTTCTCTCAACCTCTTCCCCCCTAGCCTCGTTTCCTTGCCTTTATGATTTGAAAGTAATTTAAGTAGCCAAGCCGTGGGTAAATCCGTCATCCACGCCTGTTGACAGAGGCGCACAAATTAAATTGAATCAATGCCTGAAATTGCTCTGTTGCTTCCAGTGTCAGCTCCCTTGGAGTGAGCAGCGCTTTGCACACTGCCATTCTCCTTGAGTCTGCTTCAGAGATCAAATGGGCGTCAACTGGGTATAGCTAGGCCTATGTGCACTTTGGCCATACCATGGCCTTAGTGAGTCCAAATTTAATCTTGTTTTTATCATTATAATGGAGAGCAAAACGTCTAATATCTAAAAAAACAAATTAAAATCAGGGGAGCTTTTAAGAGCAATGTTCCTAGGATGTTTTCATCTGTGCAAAATAGTTGGGTGACCGACACCTGATTTAGACCGACACCAAATTTAGACTTATATTATGTTGTCAGTCATCAGTCATTGCTCTACTTGTCTCCACATGCACACACACACACACACACACACACACTTAAAACCTTTGCTGAATACAAACACACAAAGCGCAGTGTACACCCTTCGTTCCTTCGTCCTATGGCAAACCTGTGGTGTGAAAAAAATGTATTGTACTGATCCCCTTAGGGACATTTTCTTTTCTCTTGCTCCCCTCCAGAGGTCAGAGGTCAGGTCACCTAGTGCTGCAGTGGTAAATATAAAGTTGGATACACTATGCCAGCCATGACCACCATAAGGTAAATAACCACCCTTAAACAAACTGAATTATAATTTCAGAAAAGCATTAATTTATCCTTAACTCTCGTTACCCCATTCCCTTCCTCTCTTACACACACTCACACACATGCACACACACACACACTTAAAACACACACACACAAAGCGCAGTGTACACCCTTCACAGCAGGACAATTGGATCAAAGAGACCGCAGGCTGTTGCCGTTGCACTACAAAGTCAAAGTTTATCAATAAATTCTGCGTCAGTAAACTTAGTGGCCAACGGGAGTTTACTGAAACATTAAAGGGCTTATCAGCAATTACAGGCATATTTTTCAATCATTACCACAGCTTTGAGACAGCTTGCCCTGTCGTATAACACATCAAGGTGCGTTCTTGAGCTCACTGTGCTCGTCACTGGCCTAGTCAGCACTTTATTGACTCCCTCTGGGTCACAGCGGTTTATTCAACCTACTGATAAGACCCTCCATGTCTTTGATGGGTAAGACTAAGGACCATTCAGGAGCTGAAATTAAAAAAAATGATTTCAGCAGCTTCCGAGAGTTTGTGAGACCGATTGCTCAGATCATGTTAAAACACAACGACACCCTGCAAGACTTGGAACAATGAAACATAAAAACTGTTGTCTGTGGTGTGAAAACCTCCAAACATGTTTTCACTTCAATTGAAGTTTTACATGCTGGAGGTTGGAGAAAATTCTCCCACCTCTTGGGCTTATGAAACCCTTTCAATACCCACTGGATAATGTAAAAAAATAAATAAATGCATTGTCACCAAGCTAAAAACAAGGCTGTTATTATTATTTCCTGAAAAGCTGACATTTTGGAAATTTGTGTTTTTCTCCTGACAGTGATAATAAGGATTATTGATTTATGGTTAAGTGTTCGGTCTGAATTGTTTCCTAACTTGAGAGTGTGTGATAACTGTCCAGACATGGAACACATGTCGATTCCTACAGGTTCTCTTTGCTGTGTGTGTGTGTGTGTGTGTGTGTGTGTGTGTGTGTGTGGTGCGTGCATGTTTTCGTATCCTCTCTTTCTTCAGGCTCTGTGCACCTGTGGCTGTCATGGGACCTGCCGTGGACCTGCACCTGAGTTTTCCCACCAGGCTTGGCGTACAATGTACGGACCATGGCTCTGATAAATGATTTGGGTGCACAATAGGCTTTCTATGAAGTGAAAATCAGCTCTCCATCTCTCCGGTAATTAGACTAATTCTCACACCGTTAGAGGCGGATGATAAATCAGCTTGCTTTCCGCCAGACCTTGAGACTCAAATTAATGTCGGCTCATTAAGGAGATAAAGGTAATTTATTAAGAGTTTCACCTCTCTTCTCAGTTCTCATACCCTGTCCCCATCATTTATTAACTAATATTGAGCTTTGCCATATGACATCTAGCCCACTGCATGTGAATCTCCTTTTGTATGTCCGTGTACTTTGCTTGGTCTCTCTCCCCCTCTCTCTCTCTCTCTCTCTCTGTCTCATCAGGTGTGTATGAAAAGAAAATGCAGTTGCTTGCTGAGAGTAGAAGTCAAGCAATTTGGTCTAATTGAATGCTGTATCATCAAAATGCTCAGGTTAATTTTAACAGTTTATTTCCAAGATGTTTCAATAAACAGGGGGGGGATAATTTAAAAAATATAGAGTTTAGTGGATAACTTAGTAGTTTTTGGAGGGTTATTTTTAATAGCTGCCTTGCATATTTCATATATCAACTCAGCTCATCAAATATGGCAGATTAATGAAGTGGATACAATTGATAAACCACAATAAAGTTAGAACAAAAAACACAGTGTAGGTTCAGAGTCTGCTGAGAAACAATCTATATCTAAATTGGGAAATTCCAACCTTGCGACTTTCCCCTCTCTCACAGTTAAAAGCTCACCTGTTTATTTTTTCCACACTGGTAACAAAAGCTCCCTTTCAACATAATCCAGTCTGGTGTGAGTTTTATGACCATTTAATGGGTCCTTCCATCTAACAGCCCTGTGTTTTACTGTCCCACCATACAAGGGGCCCATTGTGCACAGCCATGGGTGATAGAAGATAAACACGGCTTATCAGCCACAACAAGACATCATTACTTTCACCCTGCTATCTCACCGGCCCTCTCCACCATGCATTATCCGGCCACTTATGAGGATATTCAGAACCATCAAACACTTTGAAGATCTCTGTCAGTCTTTCCCTCTCTCTCTCTCTCTCTTTGATTTACACTACACAGATATGGGCAGATCAATTCAGTTTCAATTTTACATCTTGTTATAAATACACAGTGTCTTTCTGTCTTTCTTTCCCCAGTGAGCCGAACTTCAATCTCTAAATTGACATTTCAATCTGTATCTAATTGCTACTTTGAAGGTGAGGGTTATTGCCCATGATAGCGTGTTTTCTGCCATGTTTTCCGCTGTGAGGAAATCACCCACTGCCATTAGCACTCGGTTAATGTCTTCTTATTGCTCAATTTACCGCTTAACACTAACCAAAGGTTACTAAGGAGAGGGAGACAGACAGAGGGAAGATAGTGAGAGCAAGAAGCAGACAGGTATTTATTTATTTATTTTTTCACTTTTATTCAACCAGATAATATCAGTGATAACATGTTCATTTTTCGAAGTACCAATCTGAAAAAAAGACGCACGCACATACACATACACAAACCAAACACACACACACACACACACACACAGAGGAAGCATGATGATAGTACAGTTTCACTGGCCTTTTTGAAGGATCAACAGCTGTAAGGAGGACAGTTGTGGCCAAACCTGCTGATAAAAGATTGTTGATGCTAGCAACTCTTCAGTTTCCACATCGCTTCCCACCACATTTCAACTGCTGTGCTTGAAGTCTGATCCAGTTATCACTGAGGCTCCCACTGCCCCATGGTATATATGCAATTACCATGGGAATCCTCAGTGATGACATGAGTAGTTGTTGACCCGCCTAGCTCTTTTGGAGTTAATCATATACACACTGACACTGGCACCACACACACACACACACACACACACACACACACACACACACACACACACACACACACACACACAAAAGGCAACCTTGTTTGCACCATTGTTCCATTCCATTGAGAGTTGTAAAGATGGGAACAGATTGGTAGAATCATACATCATACACAATAGAGAAGCTAGAGCTGCAGAGCCACCTGTAATGAGAGGAGAGAGAGAGAGAGAGAGAGAGAGAGAGAGAGAGAGAGAGAGAGAGAGAGAGAGAGAGAAAGAGAGAGGCGGAGGAGGGGTTTGGACTTTTTGGACAAATTCAAGGTAGCTTTGCTCAAATGGTCTAAAGGATATGAATGAAAACTAGAGTTATTGAGAGCAGTATGTGATGGGCCATATAGACTATTACTTTTGGAAAACAACTTAAATCATGCAGTGGACTAATCTTTTAAGCAAATAAATCACTATCTGGTAAATGCTAGTATAGTGCCGCCTACTATCAGGTCATTTCTGTAAGGACACAGAGCCAATATTCCAAAAATTTAAATGAATTGATCAGTCACTAGACTTTGTCAATAGACTAATGGAGTGCTGTTAAGATTTGTCAATCTATGAAATTGTCGAAGAGGTAAATCATAGCATTGTGTCGTATTTTGATGACTTTCAATTGATCAAAATGTCACCAAAGGTGTGACAAAGTGTGGTCACTCTGGCTCCTTGAGCACCAGAGCTCTGATGAAGTGACAAGCAGCCAAAACAGTCAAACACCCTCACATTCACACAAGAGTACATGTGTACACAGATCTTGCTCCTCACTATGCTAAGATGTTTGACTCATCTCAGCATATGATACAGATGACGAGAGGAGCAATTTAGAGCTATGTTAACAATTTAGAACTATGTAATTTAAAGCTAACACTACTTGACTTTCAACAGCTTTTCATTGGTAACATAACAGCTCACATATCACACAATGATATTTACTGTAAAAGGATTTTCTTAAGATCATGATAGCCCATGAGACAGATGTTATGTAGCCTGTGCTTGTTTTTAGCAGGGAAGGTTAAGTGACAAATTTGAAGTGGTTTCAAATACAATCCTCTACCTCATTCACAAATTTTTTCCTCCCTCCTTGTTCATTATATTTCCTCTGTTTACGGGTACAAGGGTATAGAGGTCAAAGAGCTCATCCCTCTTTGTCGTTGTGTCTAATTGGTTCGAATAAGCTGCCCCTCCTCCTGATAAACTAGATGTGCTCAACCTGGTGGGAAGCCTAGATCATTTATTCAGCCTGTCACAAATGACTGGAGAAGCAATGCCATCGACAGACATCTTGGAGTCTTACAGAGGACAAATTTCCCATTGCACTTGGATTAAAATTGCACTGATGTTGAACAAGATGTTGAACAATCAGGTAAACTTTGAGGATAACCTGTGCTCATATAGTGCTGATACAGATGTGCCCATTCTTGAAATTTATTTAGTGTAATTCCATGAAGTACAATTAAAGGTGCTACATACAGCATTTTAACATCAACAAATCATTACCACATTAATTTTTGATACATTAAAGGAATAGTTCACCCAAAAATGACTGTTACTATCTACTCACCCTCATGCCAACTGAAACACAGATGAAGTTTGTTTGTCCACATAACACACAGGGAGGTTGCCAGCACAACTCCATAGCAGCCTTCTCTAAAAACAACTGAAGTCAGTGGGGACCAGTTCTTTAAAGTTCCAAAAAGGGCAAAACATTACCCTAAAATTATTACATTATTACAAAACAACCATTATTTACACCATAATCTTCACTACAGCCATTTTCGAAAATGTGTGCACAATTTCACCTGTGTTTCAGCTGGCATGAGGGTGCGTAGACAATGACAAAATTTACATTTTTGGGTTAACTATTCCTTTAACATAATTACCGTAAAGACCATCGCTGAGAACATTCTTATACTGGCCTTTACACTGCATCTTACATTGTGTCACCAGGTCGCATTTTGCAGGAAATCTGTTGGATTGGTTTACAGCACAAAGTGACATTGCTTTATGGCACAAAACAGGAACCATTTTGCTTTGCAAGTAATACACAATTTTACTCCAGTTCCACTGTTCCAATGGCATAGTTTCAATTTAGCTTCAGAATGCATATTCACTGTTATTAAGGACAGTTATTGGCTCTTCTTCTTGCTCTTCAAAACATAAACAGGGAGGGACAGCTATAGGGCAGACAAGTAGCAACATATGTCTTAATTTTGAGAAACACAAAATGCTATATATATATGGCATATTTAAACAACTTCATATAATACAGTTTATTTCCATTTGTTGTTCAAACACTCCTATTGGCTCTGTCCCTAATATAACCAGCTAGGCTATGCCATTTGCTGTTTTGTGCACTTCTGCATTGAGATGTGCTGTGTTGAGTTTCAGGAAATGTTTCAGAGCTGCCAAGGCGGGATGGGCCCAGAGTGGGCTAACTGAGGAATTAGCAATTCGATAATTGCCCATTCTGTCAGAGGTTCTGACAAGCTGAGAGGCTGAAGCTGCCACTAGGTGATTAATCTGCTGCCCCGTCTCACACTGTGCCCGACACAAAACTTCATTCACTAATTAGACCTCCTATTCTCTCCTCTCTGCAGCCTACACCTTACTCTTCTTCACTCACGTTGTCTATTTATCTCAGATCTTTCATGTTCCCCTTAAAGGGACAGTCTGTAATCTAAACAGAAACAAAAAGAGAGCTCAGCCACTATACCACACACTAGAAATATGAATGTAGAAATATCAGATAGATAGATAGATAGATAGATAGATAGATAGATCAATAGATAGATAGATAGATGGATAGATAGATAGATATGGAAATTGCAGAAAGTTTTTTTCCTGTCTGCAAGTCCTGCCATTCACGTATCAGTATGAATATACCCATAACTGATAGTCAAAAATCCCAGAATGGGGCTTTACTGTCAGCCTCCTTCACTGTCCTCTCCGTTTTCTTGGACCCACTCTGTCTCCTGTGCGCTCCTCTGCTTCCCCCCTCCCTGAGGCTGTGCGCTTGCAGTGACAATGCAGCATTATGGAAATAAATTGTTCCATTAGGTGCATTGTGTTCTGTCATCAGGCCAACCACACTGGGTTATTAATGGACACGGCCTCCGCTTTGATTAAGACAGAAGATTTATGAAAAAACACGCACTGGTGGCGTACCACCCTTCAATACACTTTTGCTCATTGAAGTGTGCTCTCGCAAGTGGGCGTGCACGCACACACACACACACACATACACTGACAAGGAGTGACCTTATGAAGGTTACCAAATTAGGAGGATTCTGCATTATCAGTGGGCCCTCTATAATTTGACAGATACACAAGACAATTTCCTAATTTCTCCTTACGGCTTATTGATATCCACAGTGACAGAAACATACAGTAAGCACCCTTTAAAATGGGAATGACTTTCAGAACCCCCCAGGTGTTGTCATTAAATATTTTACATATACAATTCAAGAATTCACACTGATGTAGTTTGCATAGACATTTGATAATGATATATATTTTTGTTTCTTACATTATCGTGGTCCGACTAGATGGCCAGATAGACAGACCGACAGACAGACAAACAGACAGACAGACAGACAGACAGACAGACAGACAGATAGATAGATAGATAGATAGATAGATATATAGACAGACATACAGTCATACAGTATAGACAGACGGATGGATGGATGGATAAGTGGATGGATGGATAGATGGAGGGATGGATGGATGGATAGATGGATGGATGGATGGATGCCATTGACCAAACTCCCAGTAATATTGAAAACATGAGTGCGGAAATGAGTGCACTTACCAAACTGCTCTGAGAGCAGAGCCAGGTACATCATCTCAAATGTAACGTGAAGGTAGTTTCAAATTTATTGGCAGCCACTCAGTGTCGTGTTGCCAGGCCCCCTTCCTTAAGGTTTCTGACCAATCAAACTCTTAACGAGTGCTCGTTTAGGATTCTTTCAATTCCCATCTCACAAATATAACCTGTGCAAAACTTGATTGTGTGTGTGTGTGTGTGTGTGTGAGAGAGAGAGAGAGAGAGAGAGAGAGAGTGACTGCCAGATGAATGCCTGCAGTGTGCAGACAGAATATGGCATAAATGCATACATCTGTTTCTGTACTATATCTGTGTCTTTGTTAGTATCCTACATGTGTTACTCATTCCTTTTCTACAAGATTTCTATAAGACAGGTGTCTCTGCGTGTGTGTGTGTGTGTGTGTGTGTGTGCGTGAGTGTGTGTGCGGCTGATCCCATTTATCAGGCCAGTTAACCCTTGGCAGCAAGTTGTAATATGGAGCAGGGGACCAGAAGGGGATGCAGGCACTTGCTCTAATTAAACCGCCCCCCCCAGCACACACACACACACACACACACACACACACATAGCAACCCCTCCATGAGCATGGAAGACACTGACCTCCCCCCTCCAGGTTAGCCATCCCCCTGCATCTCCCACTTCAGCTCTGCAAACTGCAAAGAGAGACATGGAAATAGATTTCAGTTCTGTTGCCACTTCCTTCTCGTGGGTTTACACCTCCATCTTTATCTGACAGACTTGAGAAATAAGTTGCTAACCAAAGATTCATACACACTTAGGATCTTTGAATTTTACATAACGGGAGAGTGTGAAGAATCTCTTACTAGCTGACAGCTTTGTGTGGTTGCCCTCACTGGATCAGACACACACTGCTTCATGAAGGACAGTTCTTGCAACTCAGTGCTCATTCCATTCATCCACACCTGTAATCTTGTATGCTTTGTCATATGGAAAGAGAAGAAATGATGGTTACACATTACTTGAAGTAATAGTCATAAGGTATTGTAAGGCATCCTAGGCACACTAATCACAATATGCAGTGCCTCCAGGAGTTGAATATTTTTATATTTGCATGACATTTTCTGATATGATTATAAATATGGAACAGTGAATACATGCTTAGGGTTAACATGTTTATAATATGCTTATAATAGGGTTATGATGCCTCACAGTGTACTTTAAGTAAAGTGTTACGGAAACTATAACTAAACTATGTTGACCCAGTCAGGTATAAGACCATACAGTGCTTTAGAGAGTGGATTACTGCCTTAAGAATCTGCTCCCCTGTTGCACTTTGACGGATGGAATTAACACAAACTATGACCTCAAAGCAACAAACGAACCCATTTTATTCTTCGGAAAACAGGAACACTGTGGTCAACTCTATAATACTCTTCCAACATTGATCTACTTGTGTGATGCAAGGTTTCCTAATTGTATTTGCTTTCCCAGGGTTGTTGAGCTAATCGACATATGATGATGATTCTTTCCCCCTTTTAAGTACGTATGCATTTGCTGAGCTGTTGACCTTTTCTAATCCAGGCTGTTTTCACCGAGTGGCATATGAGCTTAATACTGACTCAAAATAAATGAGCGCTTCCTTCACTTGTTAAGTAATGACAGTGAATAAAGTGGCATTAATGTGAGGAAGTGTTTGCATTGGTATGAAGGCATACAGCTGGCTTTTGTGTGGCATACTGGGTTCAAAGGGGGGTTAAGAGCAGGGCAATCTGTCTGGCTGACAGCATCAAAGAGGCTGGCATCATTAATACAGTCCCAGGCTGAGGCGTAGTCCCAGCGGCTCCATCCATGTTTGCTCCGAAGGTTAGACATGTACTTGCACTACCTGCACGTATGTACATGTACCGGCATTTTTGTGTGCATGCAAATATACACATATTAAAAGGAAAAATCCAACCTAAGCAGTGTGCAAAACAGCTGTTGGCAATGTACCTTGCATTTCTGGGCTCATATTGTGTTAGGTGGTGTATTTTTCTTATTCTCACAGATAACTGACCAAACATAGACCAGGTGACGTCATGCTGAGATACTTGCAGCGCAGCTACAATGGAGTTTAACAGCAAAACAATTTTCAACTATCTAAAAAGTCTGTCTGTCTATCTAGTCGGCCCATGATAATGTAAGAAACAAAAATATATATCATTATCAAATGTATCTATGCAAACTACATCAGTGTGAATTCTTGAATTGTATATGTAAACGTCAGCTTTTGGTGTCAGTCCCTCAGAATTAAAGAGCGAGGTCTTCTTTCTAGACTCACCATTTTGCACCAATGTTCAACAATCATACAGGGAGAAATCCATCGTAGAACAGGCAGATACCTTTTTCTATAGACCAGAATGCAATGCAGCCACCAAGTGTTGCATTTTGAGTAAGGCTGGTGACTCACTTTTTATTGAGAGGAAAAACTCTTGCTCTCTTGCTGTTATTATGCTATTACTATCACTATTGCTCTCTCCACCTACACGTATCGAATGCAACAACTTCAGGCATGTTCTCTGGGTTTTTTTGAAAGGCATTCTGGGAAATGTAGGAAATCACTAACAGAAGTAGAAATAGACAAGGCAGGTTGAGGGAAAGAGGATGCACCAAAAAAGTAAATTACACACATCACGAAAGAATTCCTGGAATACATTGAACATCACAGATTGATATTAATATTATTGAGATTATATTGATATTATATAACAGGGTGAGAGTATCCAAGGGTGGAATTTTCCTTTAGGAGCATCTTAAATTTTGTATTCTGAGATTCTGAGGTCAGGCCCAACTCAAAGGATCTAGTTCAGTGGTTAGAATCGTTCAGGAAGCCCGCTGACCTGATCAGGTGACAACATGTGTTGAAAGAGAGACAGGAGGGCGATACAACCCCTGGCTTTTTATACTTATTTGACACAGGAAAAGACTTGAACTTATTCAAATCTGATCTGTTGCTTTTGCATGCTCTGGATATGCAACCTGCACCAACATTCCTCGTTGACGTGAGGAATTCAGGTCATTTGCAAGATTTGTATTCTGGCTTGTAGGTTATTAGATATTTACATAAAACTACAAAGATACAGTGTGTGTCTCTGTATTCATGCATATAGAGAGGGTCACGTCAACATCTCATTTATGTAATGGCTCCACATTTATCGCGCCCTGACATGACTGACAGGTGGAAATGACATCACTAACATTTCAATCGTTGTCCTTCTCTCTGCAGAGTAATACATCCTAAGTGATGCATATTCCACCAACAGGCCATTTTTACCCTCATCTACTTCATCTTTACTTCTCTCTCCACCTTCCTCAGTTTGTCTCTCTCTCACACACACACGCACACACACTCACACAATTTAATCCCCCTCTCACTTTCTCTCTCCGTTTCGTTTTACTGTCCCCACAACCTTATGGTGTCACTGCAGTATCCAATTGGCATAATTGAGCCGGGTCAGATGATAAAGGGACCTATAACAATCAATACAGGTGAAATAAAAAACAGCTCTCAGTTATTACTTTTGTCCTTTTCCAACGTCAATCAATGCCCCTCCCCAACACACACACACACACACACACACATATACATACATACATTTCAGCTCAACACACATTATTGTAAAAACAACTGGGACCGCTGCATTTGTTTTGAGGAAATTTGATGGTCTGACATCTCAGAAGGAGGGGCGAGGAGACAAAAGGAGGTGAAGGAAGAGGAGGAAGACGAGGAGGAAGAGGAGGCTGGTCAGCAGTATCAGCATGGAGACAGATGAGATGTGACAGGCTGCCACTCTTCTCAACACCTTCTCATCAGCATGACACAGCTGTCACAGCCCTATTTCAGGAAAATTAAACAGCCTTACGGTAAACCGGGCTGCCTGTGGGGGAGGGGCTGGGAGCAGGCAGCGTGGAGGGAGGGAGGGAGGGAGTGTGTGTGTGTGTGTGTGTGTGAAAATGAATAAACTTGTCGTATGCAGATGGGCACGCTGCTCCTCTCCTCCCCCTTATCTGTTCCCCTCCTTTAAGCACCATCCTCTCCTTTTGACATGGTAATGGCTCCAAATTGATGAAGACACTTCACTCATTCAGTGACAACTCTAAACACTTCCCCTACGCCCCTCATCCATCACTCACCAGGCCCCTCCCTGCTGCCTGCCTGGCATTGGCTGGGCGGGGACTTGTTTAATCAGCTAATTCGCTCTTCTTTGGTCGGCGTTAATGACCATGCCACCTCTGGATTATTTTGTCATCCCATTCTCTTAATCTACACTGATGAACTGCTCATCAAACTATTAGCTTGTTGTTGTCTTTGCCATGCTGAGCAAAGGTTAGAGGCCTATGCTTAAGTCTAATCTGTTGGGCCACATTTCTCTCTTTAATTATCAGTCCATGACTATTCTGATCCTGTCTTGTGAGGTGTGGAGAAACAGTTAAAAGGGTGAATTTCCATCTTCCCTTAAATAAAAAAAAATAAGACATCTAAATAGGGAAATAATATTTTTCACTGTGGGTGTCCATGTAGACACCATGTTCTATTTACATACCAGATTTTTTTAATCTAAGGGAAGATGGAAAATTCCCTATCTTTGTGTCTCTAAATGTACAGACTAGGATTAGTTTGCTGATATAGCGGGCCAACATTGGCCTTATATTAAACATCAGATATGGGACAGTCATGTGATCCACTGCTGATATGATGGAGGTTCCTCCTTGACCACAGCTGCATAAAACACTGTGTAAAACCTGCAATGAAATTTTACTCTTTATTAATTTATATTTACTATGCACATTTTATGTGTTCATTTAATTGTTCAAAAATGTTTTTGTAAATTAATTCTTCAGCTTTCCTGCCACTGAATGCGAGGTGGGGCATCCTGCTTTAAGGAGCTGCTAACGCGAAACGAAGTTCATTAGTGTGGGTTTCAGTGGAGAGTTTTAGTGTCCCATGATGATCTAAATGCTGCTTCAGAGACTTTTCCATTCTGACAAGAATCATCTTCTGAGGGAAACACTGAATGTTTGTAATTTTTTGGCTTGAAAATGGAAAAAATCAAAGACATTGAATATGGTGCAAAATAGCAGCTATCAGCAGCTATCAGCAGCTTCAATTAAAAAATATCAGTATGCATAGTGGTGAAACTCTAACTGACACCAGTGAGGAGATAAGCTAAGATAAGAAACCCAAAACATATTCCAGGCTGTAAAAGTATAGCAGTACATATGACCACAGCTTATGTTGGAGTGTGTCCTGTTACCAGTCAAGGCCACAGTGTGGCAGGTTGGTGCACTGGCATGCAGAGGAGGCAAATAGGCAACAACTGGTGCAACATGCTCATCGAAACATCACCAATACATTCTGAGGGAAGATAGATTAGTTTTTTCTTTCACCTTTGCAGATCTGAATAAATTATTTGTGAAAGTAAGACTTTTAATGGATGGCAACTGGTGCGACCCATGCTGGTTGAGACAGAATCCATCTTTCCAGTGTTGTATACAGAATGGGAGGGGAAACATGACGGAATTAAGCGTAGAGTTAATCAACAAAGACAATACTGGAAATGGAGGAATATATCTCCATAGTCCAGCTTGTGTGTGTGTGTGTTTTCCTGTGGAGCTGTGTGCTGATGATCTTGTCCCTGGTTGCCCGTTTATGCCACTTTCTTGCTGCTTCAGCACAGTCATGCAGCTAGGTGAAAGAGTTGTGATGCCTTTAAAAGAATTCATAACACCCAACCTGTACTGACCTTATACAGCAAATAAAAACTATCGATCCTCCCTCACCTTCTCCCCAACTCCCACTTTAAAAGACTTATTGTGGAGCTCCATTTCATCTAATCACTTGGCAAAACAGCCCAGGGTCTAAATAAAGAAGGAATAAATAAAAAAGTCTCTGGGCCAACGTGTTGCTCTCACCTTTGCAGATGAAATTACCCGAAAAGCTGTTACAAATCAATATAATCAATGCAATCAGCTAACTGACACAGGCAATCTCCTGCCAGTAAGTAAAATACCCCCGGCGGAGATCTTTCAATCTCTAGCGCCATAATTGCCCCCGAGGGCGACGTTAGTGTGTAGCATTTTGTACACTTAATTAAATTAGCGAGCTCTGTGGACAGGATAGGTTGCCGATCTCACAGAGAACGGATAGGTCTGGCCCTGTGCCAGTAATTAAGGCAATACCTTTCCTGATTACGCCAATCCCCCTTAATGAACTCATTATGCATTTTAACCCAAACACTCCCCGGAATTAATGAGCACAAAGAAAGCTCCTGGAAGAAAAAACGCCCCAATCATAAGCACAAGCCATAACTCATCCACTCAACGGGGTAGACGCAATGTCCATATTTCTCCCTCTCTCAACGCAGCCAAGGCTAATTTGGACTTGAGTGACAGGAAAAGTTCTAGGTCCTTATGCATAAAGCTTCAGAGAATAGGAGCACTCAGGATCTCTGGTCTGGAAATATAACTACAGAAACTCTTTCCAAGGCCTACTGGTCTCTGATCATCACTCCTGCTCTGACCCATTGGAGGCTTTACTAAAATATCTGAATCTGAATCAATATACAAATATCTAGTACAGTCCTGTTAAACACATACACACCCACACTCACATATGACACGCCACCCAAACACGCACGTGCACACACACATGCGCGTAATGATTTAAAGAGACCTAGGAACACTGCAGGGTGGGAGCAGCTCAGCACTGACCCATAATGCTTGGCTAATTAAATAATTCACTAATTGATTCATCGCCAAATCAATAAAGCCTGCAGATGGCTTATGTTTATGGTGTGAGAGCTGAGGTGTGTTTGTGTTGGGGAGGGTGGCTGGGGTACAATGAAACACACACACACACACACACACACACACACAGCATCCAAATCCCCCTAACTGAATGACAAAGACAAAAGCACATGAAATTGGGTGCTAAAATGTAGGCGAACATTGAGTTGACCTTGCGCTTGTATTGCATGACATCATTTCAGACCCTCACAGGCAGATGATGGTGAATATAAAGGTGGGGGCGATGTGTGTGTGTGTGTACGCTGAACCCATAAACACAGCCCCTCCATCCTAAACCAATCCCATGGGAGTCTGGGGATGTAGGTGGGCCTGGAGAAGAAATCAGTTGGGATATTATTAATTAAAGTGTGATGAATCCTTATAGGGTGTTTGCGTGTGTATCTAAAAGGGCATGTGCTCTGTAAATTTGTGGTGAATATGTTCTGTAAGATTGGTTGTCCGTGTGTGTTTGTGCTTGGTAGGTTAAGAATCACCTTTGAGAATAATTAGGATGAGGAGTGAGGTACGACGTCCCATTGATCTGAGTGAACGCAAGGGGTGTAAATCCAGCCAGTTTCTGATACTGGTTTCCAAGCACGTGCACACAGAGACAGACACACACACCTTAGGAAATTACCATTTGCATTTAACACTGTCAATAGGAGTAACACTGGGCTTGCCTGCCATGGAGGCTGAACCAAAACAACCTCTACATTAAAAAAAAAAAGTACTGTATTTCACTTTCTCATTTAATGTGTCAATGGAAAACAGCAATGAAAAACAAACTTGTCCTTTTTTAAGCTTTGAATTAATGTTGCCCACAAATTATTTAAAGTAGTAAAACCACACCCAAGTTCATTATAATAATATGATTCTTAATACGATCAACTCACTTTATAAATTTACATATGAAGGTACATGTTTCAGTGTATTTGCAAAGTATGAATGTCAAAAAGTCACAACCTTCATTAGCACTCAATGTTGTGTTTTGCTGATCAAGTGCAAGTAATAGTATTTAATTTAATTCAAATAACCTACTTTTCTTGATTCACAATTTTGGATGATAATGTAGTTTTATTCAACAGAAAAATGTATTAAAAACTGTACACAGACTGCTACATATTCAATATTTTGAAGGGTTTATCTAATCAAACATCCCCTTTTCCTGTGCAGTGAGTAACAGATAAACAGAATTTCAACAGAATTTTGCATAATCAAATACAGTAACAACGCAATCTTACTTCTTTATATCTGTGAACTTGACCAGTACAATTATAAATTCGTTAGATTGTTATTGGGCCGATAGCAGTATTGGTTTACCACTAACAACTGCACAAAATTCATAGTGATTTCCAAATGTACCATTAAAACATATTCATGCTTTGTGTCAATAACTGTTCCAACAATAAACAAACTGTGTAAGTCAACTGCCAAGGAAATAAAATGTATTTAGTTTAAGTTCCAATATGGTCCATTATCACCTGGTTATGTCACAAAACAAAGCATTAGTCTTCACAAAACAAAGCTTCACCTAAATGCCCGAAGTATTCTTTTATTTAAAAATAATTTCAAAAGTACCATTCAGATCTTCTGAGATAGACTGCCAGACCTTTTGAGAGAACTAGGTGAACCCTGAGAGAACAAAAACGTGTTATCCTCTTTATAGTCAACGTTCAAACATAACAAATTAAATACACACATTATGCAAAAGCAGTTGGAATGGAAAATACTTGACTGTTTAAAAATACAATGAATACAGTGAAAAGTGAAGTAAAAAGGTTAAACTGCAATAGCAGGATATGACGATGATATCAATTCTCGCTTTAATAAAAGATTTCTAAAAGTGGATCCATTTTACAGGGCCTGACCCTTATTAGAGAGCAGACAGAATAAAACTTTGACATGTTCAAAGTTTTGAATCCCCAATCGGGTCTGTGTGCACCAATAGCACCCCACTATTTTCTTTCTTACATTTCTTTGTAAATAAATACCTGATGTATCTTTGATGTGTTTTACAAAGACCCCATTCACAAATTATCAGCTACACAGACAGAAAGATGAAATTTGCCGCACAACAGGCATGTACAGAAGGGGACTGTGATGGTGGAGCACCTCTGTGTGTTCAAATGCAGCATTGCGGGTGAGGAGCGCTCGGCTTCTCCGCTTTTCCGAGTAGAGGCATACGGTGTGGGTGAAGGTGGGGAGAAAGGTTGAAGGTCAAGTTCTAGTTGGAGCTAAGACGGTTACAGCAGTCAGGTGTGACCCCCAAGATGTTACAGAGACCCAAAAATCAGTGATCAGCGTAAAAATAAAAGAATCCAGTTTGGAAATGGACCCTAATACTGCCTCAAGCCATGTCAACGTCTTGGTAGGGAATGTAATCTGGTCTGTATTGTACTCGGGGAAGCTTCCTTCCATTGGAAAGTTTGGCAATGCTTATTTGGTTTTCCTTTTCTCACCTAAAATGCTGACCACATTATTGGGTTAACAAAAACATAATTCAAACTTTCACTTAAAAAAAATCCTTTCTCTTGTCTATTGATTTCAAGGTGAAGCATAATGCCACTTCATTAACTTAGAAACAACACTAGCCCCAAGTCAGAAGCATCGTAACTCCACATTGGTGCTGGTCTTGCAGACCTGGAACAAATTATATGTAAAGCCTTTCAAATATTTGTATCATTTGGTAAGCCTATCAAGAATCGAAGAGTCCACTGTGATACGCAAGCTTGATCACACAAACTGATAGCTAACCGTTTGCCAAGCTCCCCAAGCTGGATGAAACCATTATATTAGACTTCAATAAATAAAACATACATGTTCAAGCTCAAATAAAGAGATGCTCCATTCAAGTGTGCAAAGTTCTCATTCCAAGGCTGTTTTAACCCATGGGCATCAGGCAGATCAGACCATGTTGGTTTGGGTGTTGGGGCTGCGACTCTGCAGGTCCTGGACCTGGTCGCGAACCCAGTTGATGTCGGGTCTCTCCTGGGGATTGGACACCATTATGGAGCTAAGCAGCATCTGCAGGCCCTCCGAGTAACTGGGCACAAAACAAACACCAAATAGTACTCAGCTTGATCCAGGTAAGAAATTCAGCTTGATCCAGGTAAGAAAAAAACATAGTTATATGATCCTTCACAAGTTATTTGCTGCACAAAAAATTCTACATAATAACTGAATCACAACTAATCATCGGAAACATCAGTAACAGCCACATCAGTCTTACTTCTGTTTATGCTGCACAAAATATTGGTAAGGTTGCCAGGACAGGGCAGAGTTTATGCACAATATATATACACTAATCTAAATAATGTGCACAAATTAATGTTCTTATTTACCATATCTGTTTCATATGCAAGATAAATAAACTCCATTAAATTATTTGCAAGTAAGCTTGTATCATCTTACATGCAGCCTAATAAAGGCTGCCAGTAAATGCAGAGAGAAAAGCGGCGCAAAAGTCTTGTTTTGCAATTGCATGAAATAAAAAAGCATTGGGTATTTATTTTACTTGCTAACAGTGTTAAATACAAATGCTTTAGATAGGTTACTGCAGAAAGTTGCCACCAGAGGGCTCACATGAGGGAAGGGAAGGGGATATGAACTGGATTCAACCCAAGAGTCAAGAATTATGTTCCAACATAAGCTATTGTCTGGGGAAACTTAAGAGGAATATCCTTTCAAAGGGCCTAGATGTTTGTATACCTTTCAAACAATCACAAAAGTGCTTGCCGGCACTCGACCTGAGAGGGCCGATGGCCATTGTGTTCCAAGCTGGCACAAGCTGGTGGTTGCACCCTTGTAGGACACAGAGGGCCAAGGGAAACATGTTGTGTAAGTTGAGAAATGGAAACACCAGCAGTTGTTGTTCATACTACTAGCTGGGGCAGAAATAGAAACCTATCCCACAAAAGGAAACTATAAGATAGACTGATACGTTGCTACACTTTCAGGACTGACCTGCAAGGCTGTGGGATGGACACAGGATTCTGGACAGCCAAGGCAACACTGTCTCCCTTCTGAAATATCAGGTCATACGGCCCCTCCAGCATCATCATGCAGTAAAGCACACAGCCAAGTGACTGAAGGGGAGGAGGGAAGGGGATGGAGAGCAAAAGAGGAAGGTGAGAATAAGAACCAGTCACTAAAAGGTACACAGATGTATGATTTTGACCTGAGGTTTGATAGAGCTATTGTCACACAATGTTACTAGAGAAGACATCATATACAGCGAGTACAAATACAAAACCTTACCCAGATATCAGTGCGCTCATCAATGATGCAGTGGCTCTCTACATTGAAGAGTTCGGGAGCCCTGTAGGAAATGGTACACCGCTGGGCTGCCCAGTCCTGAACGGTCATAGCCTCCCTAGTTCCTCTCACCTATAATCAATTCACAGTCTTTATCAAAATCATCACATATTGATACTCATTTACAGGACCTACTATTCAGGAGATTAGCCCTGACAACATAGATAGCTCTTTGTACCTACATTTATTTGTGTAGCACTTTTGAAAACACAGTTACAAAGCACTTTACAAGAAGTAAGTAAAAGCAAAAAAAAAAATATATATATAAACATAGTAAGAAGCAAACATAGCATAGTAAGCAACAAAGAAACAAAAACAAAGAAACAAAAGCAACATATAAAGAGGGCGTGACAGACAATGACTAATAGATCATTACAGAAGAGTCTATGAAAGTTATTTTTAAAACATAGTACTGATTTAGCCAGCCTTAGCTCCTCCAGCAGGTTGTTTGAAAGTCTTAAGAGCTCTGATCACCAGTCGTTTTCAATCTAGACTTTGGAACAGCGATTGAGGGCCTGCCTGATCTCAGGCTATGATTCAGCTCTTATGGGGTTAACAAGTGTGGGATATAGCTTGGTGCCAGAGCTACAGCATCTATACCTATAAAGTGATCAGTAAAATCTAAAGAACTGTCTAAATGACCTGGCCCCTTACCTCAATCCTGGCTTTATTCATAGAGCCCAGGTCCATCAGAACCGGCCTGTTATCCTCCTCCAGCAGCACATTTGTAGGCTTCAGGTCTCTGACAACAAATCATAACAGAAAATGTTTGTGTGTGTGTTAAGAAAGGCATGTGCATGTTAATATAAAAATGCAGAAAACTTTTTGTTGCCGTTTGGAAAAAATGACTAAATGGTAACATGAATGTTTAAAGTGTGGTCTGTGTTTACAACAAAGACTAATGAGCTACTATAATTTTACTGTTCATAGCTATTTTGGCTTTGTATTTTACTGAAGACGTGGTAGAAATTATGAATGTGTTTTTATGAAGTAGAGCTGCACGATATTGGCAAATAATCATATTGAGATTATTTTGATGAAGTATACAGAAACTGATTTTTTATTATTTAAATTTTTTCAGGAAATATTTTTAATAAAACAACAGATGATGTTGATTAAGATTTGCGCTGTTTGAATACAATGAAAGTTTTTTTTACAATGTGCAATTTAATTTATTGGCCAGAAATTGGGCTCAGCACCACAATATTATGTTTAGGAGTCCATTTTGAGCACATATCACAAAATAATTGCAGCCTTATGCGATTTGGAAATTTAAGAATTTTGTATTGCAATTTTAGATTTTTTTTATTGATTATTAAGAAGCCTTTGTTGGGTTAGGGTTAGGAAAGAGTAGTAGAACAGTAAAGAATGTATTTGTATTTTCGTCAGACATTTCCAATGTGTGCATGTTTGTGAGAGAAGTTCTATGTATGTGTGTGTGTGTGTGTGTGTGTGTGTGGAGGGAGGTACCTGTGTGCATAACCTCTGTCGTGAATGGCCTTGAGGCCGGAGCAGATGCCATGCAAGATGTGCAAAATCTGTCTTTCAGGCATGAAGCTCCCCTTGTCTCTCAGCTTCTCCAGAACTGACCAGAGGCTGCCCTTCTGTTCACACAAACACACCAACATGTCACAACCCCTCCAAAGAGGTCACTTCTGGTAAAAAAAACAAACAAAAACAAAGGGCTGTGCCAACTTACTCTAATATAAGGCAGAAGTAACCAGGCTTCACTCTTGCCCCCGCGGTCTACGAAGGTGTGTGCAGCTAAGCTCAAGATGTTGGGGTGGCTGAACATCTGGTGCATCTCCACCTCTGTCTGGGCCTCCTGACGGCCCTCACGGTCGTGGCACAGGATCCTCTTTAGGGCATAGAAGCGCCCGTCCTGCACCCCCTCTACCAGATCCACATAACTGAACCCACTGATAAGGGGACAGAGAGAGGGAGGGAGAGCATAAGAGGCTATGATGGGTTTGTCTGGGACTGTGACCTGGATTTTGAACCTGCATTGGGCACATGTAATCTTACCCTTCATCTAGTTTCTGGATGAAGTAGTATCTCTTGTTGTCGATGCTGATGGAGCCACGGGAGCATATGCACAGGGTCTGGCCCATCTTGTCTGGTACATTGCTTAACACCAAGCTAATGAGGGACTGACAAAAATAAAATTAAGTCACTTAGAGAGAGAGAGAGAGAGAGAGAGAGAGAGAGAGAGAGAGAGAGAGAGAGAGAGAGAGAGAGAGAGAGAGAGAGAGAGAGAGAGAGCAATGTAGCTATATAACTGGTTAACTTTAGCTAATTAAAAGGTAGCTGTGTTGGGCCAGTCGTTTACACGTTGTTTCTAGTCAGGTGTAACGGCACAGAGTATACCCTGGGTTGTATTTGGTGTCACAAATGGCTAACAAGTAGCCTACCGTAGTGAAGCTGAATAGAGATGCATTTCGTCAACGTCTAGCAGCCTACTTCCGAGCCAATTTACAGCTGCCACAACGCCACATAAATGTCGATATCTATCCCGAATCCCTAACTACATTTAAATATACAATACAATGCCAAACAAGCCAGGACATGTCGATTCTGGATAGGGTGACGTTACCTGTTTGTTGTGTTAGCTTGCTATCATGTTTCCCCACTACTCTTCTTCTTTTCTTGAAAATAGGAGATGACGGCACACACCACTTTAGTTTGAGCACAGCGCTTGGCGAGGACTAGCGGCGGTAACAGGCGTTGGAGCTTGCAAGTAGTATTGAAGAAATCATGGCGGATAATAAGCATCACAGCAAGGGTTACACCGACGATGGAGGTGATATTTGTGCAGTTTTAATGTCTTAAATAATGTTTAGGTATAAACATTATTTAGCTGCTGCTTAGCTAGCAGTAACTTAAGAGGTTGCAAATTATGCAACGCGGAGGAAAAGTTCACAAATCGCAACATCAGTTACAGAGCTAATGTTAGCTACTTCTCGTTGGCTAATGCTAAGTAATGCTGACGTTAACATTATATTAGCTGCTTAGCTAAGGCACAGGGACTGGTCACAACTAGCGGACGTTAACGCTAGCTAAATCAGTAACATAACGGTCGATTCTCATAACAAATGCTGGCATGGTAAATGTCAATGACAAGACACAGTCTTCTTGCTAACGAGCTAGCTAGCGTTACGTTAGCTCACTAACGTTTACGTTAACGTAAGTAGTTTAGCTTAGGTCAGCGTCATTTTGATGAGAATGAATACTCGAGTCTGACCCTCAGTGCCCTCATAGAAGTTATCGTCCAGTGTACACAAACCCTAATATTCTAGCTAGGTGGTTCTTGTACACACAGTCCCGAGTGACGTAAAGTAGTAAATTGTAGTCGAGTTGAATGTACTTTCAGTTCATTGATGGCTTGAAACTCAGCCACTCAGGTAATGGTGATAGCTCATTCTCCATTTCTCAGACAACAGTTGCTCACCTTGGTAAGTTGTCTTGCCTCAAGCAGGGCCGGAGGAGGAGGGAGGCAGAGTGAAAAATAAGCCTGTCTCTTCTAGCACTGTGGGAGGAGGAACGACTGCAGCCAAACGCACAGCCCAACATCTCGCACCTGAAGCTGAGGATGAGTCCTCTGCAGGCCCACCGGCGCCGCTCAAAATCTCCAAGATAGGCTTTAGCATGAGCAGTCAGATGGGGAAGAAGACCAACCCCATCTCCATCAAACTTGGAGCAACAGTGAGTGTAGAAATAGTCATACAAAATAACTACCTAGATAGGTATGATCCTCAAGCAAACAATTTACGAAAGGTGTAACGTTAGTTTCAGTGGTGGTAGTTAAATCTTCAAAGGGATGCTGCTAGGCATAAAAATGATGTCATCATGATAACACCTTGCCCAGAATGACCCAAAAATAGGATATAACCCCAAATCCGTCCCAGTGTTACAACTGGTAAAAGGTAGGCTACTTTGTGAGACTTGCCCTTTTTGTTACTTGAACTTGGATCCATCCCAACATCTAACAGTGTTGAAAACATATACTTGTAACCATTTGGCTAACATAAATGGCACATATTGAAGTAGCTGAGTGAGGGAAGGCTATTTCAGCTTATGAGTTTGGCATATAGGAGCAGTGATACTAGACAGTGTCAACCAAATTGTTCTAACTTGGTTCCTAAGCTCCTACATAACTCAAATGCAGAGATTATACTGAGTTTTTCCTGGCTTTTACATAGGCTCAAGTGGTATCATTGCTGGTAGTCTGGGCTTGGTTTTTATGTGCAGATTTAAAGACCATACAACATTTTCTATGAGCAAAATAAGGCTATTTTAACCCAGTCAGCAGGCTTATGTAAGAAAAAGACAATAATAGAAACCCATTCAGATTTCCTATGCAGTGAATATTTAAAATGTTCCTTAAGGTGAAAAAAAAAACTGGAGTGACAAATAGTAGTATCTGATAAGAAACACTCCAGAGAGCAGGTTGAAGAATTGTGATGCTTCTAGATTTTTATTTATTTATGTTTTTCTAATTTTTTCCTCCCCAACCTGTTCTAGAAACCCAAAGAGCCTGTACCAACGGTTCCTGCTAAAAAGCCAGGGCTGGCCTCTGTTTTTAATGAGGATGATGATGTAAGTGCACACACAGGCCTGAGTGTACAAACACAAATATACACAGGCTTCAAGGCTAACAAGTTTGTCTTGTTATGCAGAGTGAACCTGAGGAGATGCCTCCAGAAGCTAAGATGAGAATGAAGAACATCGGCAGGTATATACACACATACATATACATGATTCACTTTCCAAATATTGCCTCAGCTGCTAATTTGAGCTTCTGAATACTTTTAAATTGATGACAACGTTGAATTATTTAGCCGATGCTCTCAACTAACTACGACCTACTGAAAGGATGGAAGGAACTTTTGTTAGGAAGTTACATTGTCATTCACAGCATTCTCACCATCTTGTGAGAATAAATTTAATTTGAAGTTTGAAATGACTAAACCGCTATCGCTTTCAGGGAGACACCAACATCTGCAGGACCCAACTCCTTCAACAAGGGCAAGCAGGGTTTCTCCGACCACCAAAAACTTTGGGAGAGGAAGCTGAAGGCCCAGTCAGACCAATAGTAAACGACTACCAGAGTTTTTGTCACTATGGGATGGTTTTCTATTGGTTAAACCATGTCAGAGAGATCCACGGAGGCTCAAATGATTCCTAACTGTAGCCCATGTTTCGACAACCTTTGAGTACGTTCTTCCAGAAACTGGTTAGTGTTTTGGACAGGAACTATTTAAGCCTTCTGTGATTTTCAGTGACTGGACTCTTGTTTTACGATTGTAATCACTACCAGCTGACACTAAGTGATAGGAGATGTGCCAGAGAGCCATGGCTCTGGGCTGGGGGTGCAGGGTGGGCATCTCTCTAGCAGAGATGATACAAACAAATTAGCCAGAAAATTGTTTAAACTGTCTAAAATTTGCAATGGCACTGTATAAACTGAGTTATTTTCTGTTAGTCTACCATCAATGTCAAGATTCTACCAAAATAAATCTCGACTTGTTTGCTGGCTAATTTGACAATCTTGCATCTCGAAGCCCCTACACCCCTTTGTTGTGATACATGCTTGTTTCTAGTCGAAGCTGGTTAAGTGTACTGAGCAAGCTCTTTGTTTTGCTTGTTGGCTATTGGTGTAAAAATGTACATAGAATGAACTGTGATAATGTTTTATTTTTAAATTCAAAGCTTGGAGTGTGTGTCTGCGTGTATGTTAATGTGCGTGTGTGGCAAACTATGTGCTAGACAGCCTAGACACAGAAGGATGAAGTTTGTTTTATCTTTTCTCTCAACATTAATGTCCAACCCCAATTTGTTTTTCACCAACTGTGCCACTGCATAGGCTGTTTTTTCTCATTTGTATGAACCTTTTCTGTCAATGTTTCTGGTCTTGCTTACCCAACATGTAATTCCTCCCTGTTCCTGTGAATCTGGCAAAGTTAGAAATGTGGTTGTGCTGTTGATCTTCAAAATGAAAGGACTGATACTGTTTTAGTATCAACGGTCAATAACTCTCCTGTGGAGAACAGCACAGTACAGCTGTGATTTGACTACCAGGATTCTGGTATCTCAGTCATATTTCATGCGTTTTACTGCCTAGAGTTTATGTACCTAGGTTAGTAATGAATGGGCACGTTTACATAACTTTATGCTTTTGATCACTGCCCCTGTCACTTCAGAAAACCCCTCAGCAACATTGACCCGATCCACTGTTTGCTCAGATAATTTGAAAATTGTGGTACCTCACTGACTTCTCCTGTGCCTCAAACTCCTTTTGAAAAACCCTTTGATTGGAAATAAAGACATTGAATTCCTCTGTGGATTGTGTACCTATTGTGTGGAATGCCCGATGAATAATAATAATATCCACTGCAACAGCTTGCTTCATCAAACAGACCTGTGTTGAATACATATTTGATATACAGTGAAATAAGATTTAGAATGATGCGTATTGTGTAAAGCATTTATTGCTTTTATTGCAGTTTCTTGAATTGAAACTGATGTAAGAACACCCTATAAGACCTAATGTTTTCATTTTAATTGTAGTAAACACTGTCCATCTTTCAACAAAAAGCCAGTCGGTGATATAGAAAAATATACAGTATAGATTTACTTTTTTCTGAGTGATGTAATTCTTTTGCATTTTTTACATTTAAGAATTTTCAATGCACAATTACAATTTTTATTTCGAATGCATGCTCCTTGTTGTCTTGTTTTTAGAATGTGGTTATTTTGTGAACAGGTGGAAATTAAAGGTCAGACTACCCACTGCTACCACACACTGACAATAGCATGAATAATGAAATATAATTTTTTTCCGATATATTTGGAAATAACACATTATGACTGCATTCTTCTGTGTGGAAACCCCCTTGAAATCATTTTAGACAGTTATACTTGGCTATCCACATCAATTTGAGTCAAGAGTGCAGTGAACATAAATTAAATTTCTGCCTTATAATTATCTATGGATACATTATGCTGTGCCGCGCACTGAATCAGAAAGAAATGGTGATTAACTCTAATCACTCTGATTCTGTATGTGCGCAGCCTGCTTTACTTTGCACTGTTATAGCTTTCCTTAGAGAGCTCCAGAAGTTGCTGTTGGCTCTTGCTGGTTTCCTTGAAGCCCAGTGCAGAGCAGGCAGCACCTTCAAGGCCCTCCAGACCAGTGGGGGCAGAGGCGGGTCTAGCTGGCCCAGGGAGGCTGCGGTTCCTCTGGTCCATATCAGCAGGAGTTTGAGCTGGGAGCCTTGTAGCAAAGCCTAAAGACACGGACAAAGTATGTTTTGAGGCTGTTGTGGTGAATATTCTTACAAACCAGACACTAGTATTTAGGAGAGGTTATTCTGCTATAACACTGATTATTTTGCCAAAGAAATAAGTGCTATGATAGGCTGTTAGTTCAGTACAAGAAATCAGGGTTTGCAACGTAGTAGTGCACCCTCTGGTTTGACACTATTGTTCAGTCTTCATTGGGAAATGACTTTCCAATAATAAAAAAGGTTGCACAGGTGATGAAATGTACAGGCCTACTCCACCTGGATTCCTGATTCCAGCACAAACAGAGCATTGCTGTTGGAGAGGTAGTCAGCAGACAGGACACAGATCAGCATTCGGCTTCTCTGCAATGCATGTACCACATCTTCTGTGTACGCTGTAACACATAATGGCACATATCAGCAACCTGGACAGTCAAAGATAGTTAACCCCCCCCCCCCCCCCCCCCCCCCCCCCCCCTCTCTGTCTCTCTCAAATTCACTAAACTAAAATTCTAATTTGCTTTATTGGCATGACAAGTATTCTCATATTGCCAAAGCATCAAATTGCGTAATAATTTATGAAACAAAACAAAACAAATGCAATAGTAATAATAGCCTAAGAATAATAAAGAACAACTGAAATGGGAAACAAGCAACTAGACATACAATATTACAAGAGCCAGACAAATAAACGAACATGTCTGGACACGTCAAGAGTCAGCTCATTGCCCCTCCTTTAATGGCAGGCTGCAACATATTTTGCTTCTAATATTAAACATATTTTTTTCCCCGCCTAGGATTGTCTGGACAGTATTGAATAAATATATAAATGTATTGGATTTTTTAATATTTTATCAAATTTTCTGATGTCTTGATATTTGTTGCAGCTGGTCTCTCTCTCTCTCTCTCTCTCTCTCTCTCTCTCTCTCTTTCTCTCTTCTCTCTCTCTCTCTCTCTCTCTCTCTCTCTCTCTCTCTCTCTCTCTCTCTCTCTCTCTCTCTCTCTCTCTGTCTCTCTTTCTCTGTGTGTCTCTCTCTCCCTCTCCCTCTCCTGCTCTGACCTCCTCCAGGTAGCAGGTCCCTGTCCAGCAGACAGAGGCGGTAGCCCCACTGGTCCTCTAGCACCCGGGGCAGCAGCACCTCCAGCGGCCTCTGGGTGGCGTCCCCCTCCTCAGTGTTCAGCTGGTCCATGCTGGATGGAGATGCTGCCAAGAAGATGATTAGGTTCTTTGTTATTATTATCTTATTTTACCACGTAACTGAAACCTGGGTGGAGAAAAAATATTTTCAACGGGTAGGTCTACCTTCCTCATGAGTTTCCGGGCCAGATGGTGAACGCAGGGCCAGACCTGCCACCTGTCCTGAGAGGGGGCTCCACACACACGACAAAAATACATCAAACTCCTTCTCATCTGTTCAGTAACGATGGATGGGAGGGAGAAAAATTGGACATCACAGCATTAG